>NC_064562.1:126568781-126871811 GCF_937001465.1 Orcinus orca
ATGGCCAAAATAATAATAATAATAATTGTTTTAATAATTACAGCTGAGGAAGAATGCAATGGATTATCTTCCTTCGAGGTGCTGTGCTTTCTAGTTGGGTTGATAAAGAGCTCTTCTAGGACTTCCCCTGGTGGCACAGTGGTTAAGAATCCACCTGCCAATGCAGGGGACATGGGTTCGAGTAATGGTCTGGGAAGATCCCACATGCCGCAGAGCAACTAAGCCCGTGCACCGCAACTACTGAGCTTGCTCTCTACATCCCTCAAGCCACAAGTACTGAGGCCGCGCACTACAGCTACTGAAGCCCGCCTGCCTAGAGCCCATGCTCTGCTGCAAGTGAAGCCACCGTAATGAGAAGCCCGCGCACCACAAGGAAGAGTAGCCTCCCCTCGCAGCAACTAGAGAAAGCCTGCACGCAGCAACAAAGACCCAACGCAGCCAAAATTAAACAAATTTTTTAAAAAAAGAGCTCTTCTAAAAAGACAGACTGAAGTCCATAGAACTTCTAAATTAATATTATTTTATTACATATCTATATACATAAAATATAAAATAGAATGCAAAATGCTAATGCTTTGTATAGATGCTTTATACAAATAGCTTGCAGCATATACAAAATAGCACTTGGATATCTAATGGAATTTTTCATTACTTCCATTATAATTTCAGAGATATATACCAATTGAAAAAAAAATTCTGTGACTCACTTCAAAAAGGCGTCCGTGTTTTTAGAATGCTTATTACATACAGTTAGTTGTTAACTTCTGTAAGAAGTTAGTGAATGAATAATCAATTGGTATAAACTAACTCTCTCTGAAGTACTTGTCAGTTTATTTCTATTTCATTTGAGGAGTTAAGAATTTGTGATAAGCGTATAAAAAGATGCTCCACATATTATGTCATCAGGGAAATGAAACTATTTTTTTTTTGGCCACCATGCACGGCTTGCGGGATCTTAGTTCCCTAACCAGGGATTGAACCCGTGCCCCCTGCAGTGGAAGCACAGAGTTGTGACCACTGAAATGCCAGGGAATTCCCAGGGAAATGCAAATTAAAACAACAAGATACCATTACAAATTTATTAGCATGGTCAAGATCTGAAACTGACAATACCAAATGCTGGTGAGGTTGTGGAGGAACAGAAACTCTAATTTATTGCTGGTGGAAATATAAAATGGTGCAGCCACTTTGGAAAACAGTTTGGCAGTTCCTTGTAAAACTAAACATACTCTTACCATATGATCCATTAATCACATTCTTTGGTATTTACCCAAAGGAGCTGAAAACTTACGTCTATAGACACACAAAAAGTACGCTGTACATGGGTATTTATAGCAGCTTTATTCATAATTGCCAAAACTTGGAAGCAACCAAGACAACCTTTAGTAGGTGAATGGATAAAAAATACTCTGGTACATCCAGACAATAGAATGTTATTCAGCACTAAAAACAAATAAGCTATCAAACCATTAAAAGACATGGAGGAACCTTAAATGCAATTTACTAAGTGAAAGAAGACAATATGAAAAGGCTACATACTGTATGATTTGATCAGATTCTAAATGGAATATCAAATAAATGTAAAAATGTACTACTGAGGAAGAAAATATGCATTTTAAGTTGTTGATAGCTAAATTGCCAATATATTATATTCCTTAATATATAGTCCTTAAGAACATATATATACATATATATTCTTTAAGGAAAATATATATGTACTTTAACCTCCACTTCACTTCTTCCTTCCCACACTTATTTGTTTACCCTAGGAAAATCAATTTTGCATTTTATTTTAGGTTTTCTTTTACTTGTAAGTTGCGGGGAGGGCTCTAATTCTTGTTGCAAAGTGTTGGTGAGCTAATGACATGTTGCCACAAGGAGAAAACATCCTAAGTTATAGAATATAGATTTTTTAAATAAATACCATCAAGATCTAAAATGCTCAAAATTGTCAAGTTACCATCAACATCACCCCGCCCCTCATACCAAGCTGCCTCTCTTCACACCCTGACATTCAAAATAAAGAACCCAAATAGTTATATGATTTCATTGTTTTTCTGTTTGTTTAATTAGTTGTGTTGTTTTCTTCTAGACCGACCACAACCCACCATGAATTAACTCTGATTTGGATTACTCTAAAAACCCAACCGTGTTTTCATGTAAAAATGTGTATAGTTCATTTTAGTAATGAGTGCTCACTTAAATTCTAATTATAGACCACTACTTGCTGCAAACCTTTTTTTCTGCATAGCAATGCCTACGTAAATCTTTTTCATTTTGTATCTTTGTAACTCATGTTTTCCTAATGATGCTTCCTCATATGTTATCCTAAAGCATACCAAAATAAAATATAACTTTGTTTTTAATATTTTTTAAAAAGAGAAAATATTATAGTGTTCAAACACATCACAGCTATCAGGATATACATATATATATGAATATATATGGATATGTATATGAAAATTATATACATATAAAATTTTCATTCAAAAATTTCAACTAAATATTATTCTACTCAGACTAATTTTTCAGCATTGGAAATACCCAAAGAGACTCTTAATCCACTGGGTTACTGAGAGATCTATGAATAGTTCTTATTCATCAGTTTCAAACAGGATAATTGACCGCAGAACCCAAGACAAAAAAGATCTGGAAGAGGATGTGGCAAAGTGGTAAAGGAAGTAACTTAAGATATTCATAGGGCTCTTGAATAGCAGATTTTGAAAGAGGGGGTTAAAAACACCTTTGCAGGTTCCTTGGATAATCTCTTAAACATGCAAATAAATGACTAAGTTAGGGAAAATCAATTTAGCAATGGATGGGGCACTTTTCTGTGGCATTTTAGGATCATGTTAAAACTGGTGATAATTAAACCTAAATCTCAAGGGTCTCATGTACAAAGGTAGGAGTAAATGAAGAAGAGACCAAATGACTGAGAAGAATTCTGGGCTGGGATTTTAATCACTGGCACCATAGAAGATTCACTTTTGCTCCATCATAGCATGAGGGGATTAAATGATTTCTCTGTCTCTGAATTTCATGGGCTCCAAGTGGATTTTAATGGATTTCAGATGATTTCATCACAGTGCTGAGAAAACAATCCACAATACTGAAAGCATAAAACCAAATGGACAGTTTTACAATGTATTTCCATTCATTCATAAACTACTATGACAATACCACTCATTATATCTCTCCAAATCTCATATAAAAATAACTATTCATGACAATATTATGTTGACAAATTAATAGTACAACCAGCTATTACCTTTTTAAAACAGATATGATTTTTAAATAGATTCTCAGTAGAATATAAAAGAAATGTAAAGATAAACTACTATGGAAGAAACTAACAGCGCATTTTAAGTTGTCAAAAGCCAAATTACCAATAAAAAGACTTTCAAACTGACACTTATGGAAGAGTTAAGTACAGGATACTGTGGGAACAACTGAGGGGTGCCTGGCCAAGAATGGCTAAGGATGGGGAGAGATTGAAAATTCAGGAAGGCTTCCTAGGAGACTTCCTGCTAGAACAAAGAGGGATTACTTCAGAGAGGTCCACATTTCCTGCCCTTCACCCTTCAAATTAAAGCAAATGGGCTCAATCTGGACTTAAAATGTTAATGTCAGATTGGCGCATTAAATAAAGCACTTGGTATAACCAAGCTCATCAATGTTTGGTATATCTACATCTTTCTCAAGAAAATGTGGTGAGTTGATCTTCCCTAAAGATTCAGCTCAATACAAAGAAAACTATTAAATCTGGTAACATTTCTATAGTAACAAAGACCAATAATTACTACAATCTTTTTAAATTGCCATTTAAAATTATTTATCAAACTGGAAAAATTCCACATTTAAAAATATTCATTGTACAATCTGAAACCATCAGTTTTTCCATTTATTTAAAAAAAAGGAGAAACAAATTAGATACTGCCATTCATGGGGTATTTTTTACATTTTTTTTTTCACTAAACTGATATCAGACATGCATTGTTATTCAACTTTTTGAAAAGTCTTTCCAATATTCTGACCAAATGTCATCCGAATATATGTATACCTACACATATATGTCCACACACATATATATAGTTTGAAACATCTAAACAAATATAACAAAGTGACAGTTATCAACTACACCAAAATATGCCCCCTGCGGTTTATGTACATTTTTTTTTCTTTTGAGACAGTAAGCTTTAGGATTTGTTTTGTAATTAAATGGAGGAAAGATGATATTTTCAGTACTTATGCGGTGGTCTTTATAATTTTTTTTTTTAAAAAAAGGAGGGAGCAGCTTGCTCATCACCAGAAAGGTTGACAAGATTAATTCTTACCATATCATCTCTGACGCTTGACTGAACATCTTAATTAAACCATTACATAACAATGAATTAAGAAATAGATATGACAGGATGTGTTTTACTCACGTTGGAGAGTGTCTCACCTGGGATTTAGAGTGACTAACTTTGTAACCTAAAATTTTAGAATTAGAAAGTACTGCTTGGGCTTCCCTGGCGGCGCAGTGGTTAAGAGTCTGCCTGCCGATGCAGGGGCACGAACAGGACACGGGTTCGTGCCCCGGTCCGGGAAGATCCCACATGCCACAGAGCGGCTAGGCCCATGAGCCACGGCCGCTGGGCCTGCGCATCCAGAGCCTGTGCTCCAGGGAGAGGCCACAACGGTGAGAGGCCCGCGTACCGCAAAAAAAAAAAAAAAAAAAGTACTGCTTTTGTTAATCAGATATGACTAAAATTAATTATCTCAAGCAATGCTCAGAGGGCAGCTTGATTGAAACACAAAGGAGACAGAGAAAACATTCATAACAACTTATTTTCATAAACAAAGTTCACACTGAATCCTAAATAAGCAAGATGTTTTAAAAGTTAATGTATTCCTACCCATTCTAAAGTCTTACATAAGTACAAGTCTCCACTTCTACAATGACTCTAGGGGTTTCTCTGGTGGCGCAGTGGTTAAGAGTCCGCCTGCCGATGCAGGGGATACGGGTTCGTGCCCCGGTCCGGGAGGATCCCACATGCCACGGAGCAGCTGTGCCCGTGAGCCATGGCCGCTGAGCCAAAAATACATACATACATATATATATATATATATATATATATATATATGCGCGAGAGAAAGGACATGGACTCTCATTCTTTTTAAAATTAAAACTAGATAGCAGATTGCCACAGTAAATGTTTCCTTTGGATCACAAAACAGCTCTAAAACATTGCTAATATATAATCGAAATATAGGTTTGTTTTCTTTATTCGTGTATGTAGTATCTCATATCTAAAAGGAAAATAAGTAGGAAAGGTCAACACAATAGCCGTGGAAAAGGAGATATCAAGCACAATTAATGGAAAATATCCACCACGAAGATTACAGAATGAACTACGATAAGTATGACCAAATATGAGGTCATGGAAGAGTTAGAGGAACACAAAATAAGAACAACTGCTAAGGTGGTTCTTTTAAAATATAAAGTAGGCAGGCTTCCATTTCAAAATGACCAAAAAAAACATACCTTTTGTGAATTTTTTTCCTTAATTCTTTGGCATTTAAAAACACAGTGCCTAAGTTTACATTTCAAGCAGATTTACGAAACAAAGTCTTGGAGAAGAGGTAAGTTTTTAAAGGCTGTTTAAAAGCACCAATATCCAGGTGCTGGCGTCATACTCCACATGAAAACTTTGCAAAGAGCTCCATCTTCAGGCCATTCACAATATGCTGAGCTCAGTTATAAAGGTGTCTAACTCCCACTTTCCCTTAATAGTTCTTCCATTGCTGACTATCTTCTTCAGATTTGTTCTGTGTTAGCATGGGAAATGTCATATTGAGTAAATTCATTGAATAAGACACAAAATTTTACAATTTTCTTTCACATGGAATATTTCTTCATAGATCAGTTTATTGCTCAAACACATCTATGCATGAAGACCCACCAATGGGAGAACATTAGCTCCACAGTTACTCCTAAGGTTAATTCTAAACAAGGAAGTCTAAAGGAAAAAGAACTCTTTAAACTTCATTTTCTAATTTTAGAAGAAACTATATTTTTTTATCTTCCAACTTCTCAAATTCCTTGTTAGGGTTTAAGTTATTAAATACAACATTTACAAGCTTATGATTGAAGCAAAACAGAGATGACTTAAGCAAGAGGCTCCTTTTTTCACCCTGGTAAATAATATTCATTTCTTTTTCCATTTCTCCTTTCCCCACTCTTATTAAAGTCAGAGAACATAAAAAAAAGAACCTGGAAGGAATTATACACAGCAAATGAATCCAATATAGCTCTAAATCCTGACTTTTTAATCTTTAAACCCCTATGCAAGTCATTTGACTTCTTATCTCAAGGAATGAGACACATCCCAGACAGACCTGCTTTCAGATCTCACATGTCTGAAAATTATCGTATTTATTCATTAAGCCAAGCAACTCCTAGAATCAGGGTACAAAAGAAAAGAAAAACTGCTCTTCATACCGAAGAGAGCAACACAAAGTGACTTAGACAACCAATCATAAATATTTATACAGTTAAGCATACAAATCCACCATTGGTCACAAACTTTGATCATTAGAACTTCCAAAGAAGTTTTATGAACATATTATAATGGCTTCCATGAAGATATTTCCATATAAAGGTTACATAAGTAAAAGACGCATTTGACACGAATCATATCTGGTATGAAATGTTAAATATTCTTCTCATGCAGATAATTATGGAATGACTGTATTACAATTCAGGGTAAGTGTTGTAAATCTCTTAAAAAATATGAAGACAACAGCTGCCCCAGGCCTCAGCTCTTCAGGACAAATCTGACACAAGTTCTGAAAAAATCATAGAATCTCAGGTTTGGAAAGACAACCAAAGATAATTTAATCCAACCACACCTCTAATGCTGTTATTAAAACCAATCTCTCTATACATAGTCTCTTCAAGATGTAGTTGATGATATTTCACTGCCTGATATTAAAGTCACTGATGAAGCTAGAATTATTTGGACCCAAATTTAAATAGCAGAAAGAATCTCATTACCCTGTTATTTGTGAAATAAACAGATTTCTGGGCCTCCACTTCCAGCAGTGCAGGCACAACACAGGCAGACTTCATAGTCACGAACAAGGAGAAAGGTGGGGAGTGAAGGGAGTGGCACAACAGCACGCTCTCTGCTTCGGCACCAGCTCTGCAAACTGAAAGGGATTCTGCTGCTAATGAGGAGGGTAAAGACTAAAACAGAGAATGAACAAGCACTATCACTTATGTAGTCTGACAACACTGTGTAAATACATTTTTTTGAACAAGTAGATCCAAGGTGCCGTGATTTCTGCATTGGCCGACTGAAACTCCTTCATCAGCAACCAGAATCCTTCTCAGATGAATGGGCACTGCTTGAGCCAAAGCTGTAAGTCTAAGTCTATTTGACCAGATTCAATACTATAGACATTTCAATAAGCTGAGACATTTGAAAAAGCACAAGACAATAAAAAGATGGAGAAAATAAGGCTCAGTGGAAATGATGGTATGATTTGTAATTTCATGTATCTAAAAGATCCTTTCTCAATGAAGAGCTAAAGTTGAATGTATTTCATTAAATTTAATTTAATCACTGAATTTTAAAACTAGGGTAGGGAAATAATTTTTCATCAATTAATGATGAAACAACAAATTATTTTTGTATGCTACATAGGCTAATAATTTAATCAATTGTGGTATTTTTAATTACTTAATTTCAAGCACTAGTATTTAATTGAGAATATCTATAGTTGATCAGAATAAAACAATGGAATTTAGTCCAGGCATGTCATAGATAATTCTTTATTTCTCTTGAGAAAAATCATGCTTCTTATGAGCAAAAATCTAAAGTAAAGAAGCAGGAAGAGAAAAATATAAAATAAGTCAGAAGAGTAGTTATTCTTTTTGTCAACTAAAATATAATCACATAGGAGTGCTTATTTAGTTATATTTTTGCAGACAAGCAGGAGAAATATCAATTTTAATACAATTCTAAAGAAATTGATAAAAACATTAAAAGTTTATTGTACTGTCACTTACAAACAATATGTCTTCAGTGTAAAACTCAGAATTATTGGTTATCAGAGAAGTAAATATAATCCTATTGTCACACATCATTATCATCATAACAAAAGCTATCACCCTTTTTGAAAGACTGTGTTTGCAGCATTATACTAGGTGCTTTACAAATATTGGATAAGTTTATCACCAAATGAATGTTATGTATACTTTATTATCTGAATTTTTCAAAAACAAAAAAAATTGTATCTAAGATGCCACATTCTTTGCCCAAGGCCCATCTGTCTGACCCAAAACTGATACTCAATTTTGTCTCCTTGCCTTTAAAATACCACCACTTTAAAGCCCTATTCTATACTTTAACAATCATATTGACCCATGTGTCCTAAGAATTTAAATTTAATTTTTATAATTCTATTATGCTCATAACACATTTCAAACTAGAAATACATCATACCTTTACTTTATAGAATAATATTTTATTGATCTCAACAGTAACTAGATGAAGTTTAATACATACAAAGTTTAATCAAACATTAATAGTGTTAGGACTTCCCTGGTGGCGCAGTGGTTAAGAATCCACCTGCCAATGCAGGAGACACAGGTTCGATCCCTGGTCCTGGAAGATCTCACATGCCGTGGAGCAACTAAGCCTGTGCACAACTATTGAGCCTGTGCTCTAGAGCCTATGTGCCGCAATTACTAAACCCACACGCTCTAGGGCCCGCGTACCGCAACTACTGAGCCTGCGTGCTGCAGCTACTGAAGCCCACGGGCCTGGAGCCCATGCTCCACAACAAGAGAAGCCACTGCAAATAAGAAGCCCGTGCACGGCAAAGAAGAATAGTCCCAGCTCGTTGCAACCAGAGAAAGCCCATACACAGCAACAAAGACTCAACGCAGCCAAAAATAAAATTAAATAAATAAATAATCTTTAAAAAAATTAATAGTTTCACTGTATTTTAATGCTATACTGGAACATTATATTCAGAATCAGAGAATTAAATTGCATAACAGAAGCCAAACTTTGAGGACGTTAAAGTGGTTGCTAAGTAATGAGCAAAAGAAGAAATAAAGGACTGATTTTCTAAGTTAAAAGAAGTTGAAAACAATTTCTAAAAAGTAAAAATAGCCTGAACTCGCATTAATTATGCCTGAGAGTACATTTTACATATGAATCTTTAAGGGAAAAGATGAGAAGATAAGGAAGAGTTCCCATAAATCAGTATTTTAATTTCTTAGTTTTCCAAGTGAAGTAACATAAATTCATGAATGCAATGCTTTAAAATGCAATAAATTAACCTAAAGTATAGTATTATGGTACTCTAAGTCAAATAAAATAGTAATTTTGAGAGCAGAGATGCATTTAGCCATATATCTGCTTCTTTATAATTACTGAAAAACATGAAGTTTTAACTTTTAAGATTAATTTAAATTAACTTTACTATTAAGTTTTCATTTCCCCTCGGTTGAGAACACTTAATCATTCATTCATACCTTTGAATGTTTATGTATGTGAAATTAAAAATTTCTCTCTGAAGGTACACTCAACTAGGCTATATATTTTGGTAACAATCAGAAATTGGCCTGTCCCTAAGGAAGCAGTTCAGAAGATCCTGAGTCCCATATTTGGAAAGGCCCTCTGAAATGTCCCTCACCAGGAAAGAATGGCTGAGCCATTTGCAATTGCCACTAGGTGGAAATCAAGGCACTCCCTCTGCACAGGCCCTTGCCATGGTCCCCATGCTGGCCTTACTAACATTTCACCCAGAGCCCTAGTGTGGAAAGGAGGGACCATGCCTGACTCACTGCCATGTGCAGGCCCCGTGCCCTCTCAGATGCCTACAAAGATGCTGACAGCAGTGCAGAGCCTTAACCTGTCACCTCTCTGAATTCTGAACCTCAGCCAGGAATGAAAAAGAACAGAGTGAGCATCTTATAACCACAGCCAAGCTCGTGACGGCCTGATCACTCAAAAGCCTCTAGATCATTCTGAAGACTATCCACATAATCAGTTTTGCAGATAAGTATTCTTTTTTTAATCTTTTCTGCCAAAGTATTCAAACAGCTCAACAGCTCTTGTTGTTACTCTTCGTTCTAATCAGCCCTCCTTCTTCATGCTTCTGATATCAGAGTCCCCGAATATATATTCAAGAGTCCCCGAATATATATTTCTACCCAAACAGAGTTAAGACACAATATCCAGGAGCTAGGCACTGTGGAAGACCACTTAACTTCATTCATCTGAGGGAAGACAATCGCGAATTTCTGTGAAGAACACAGACTTCAGGTAGCACACTCAGGCGTCATCATAAAAGGGGGCAACCTTCGCAGATTGACCATAATCACCGTCAGAATCTTGACCATGATAGTCAAGGTAGCGTCTTGCCCAGGCCAGATGGGGAGCTCAAGGCAAATAAGTCAGAAGTATCCTTTCATTCAGGCTTAACGAAGAAATAAAGGGAATTACTGAATAATCACTAAACCTATAGTGTTGATTGAGGTCTATTTATAATTATATCTAATTAATAGATAACTTGAGCATAATTATGTATATATACCAAAACTACAATCTATATGCAGTGAGGCTGAGATATAAATTTCCAATTATCTCTTCCTAAGAATAGGTGAAAATTCTTAGCAAATGTGATGAAAATTGAGGTCTGTGGTATATTCTGTCTTCCTTGTCTCCTTGTATTGCCCATGTCTCTTTGACCTCTTTGCTATACATCAGTCCTTTTCATGTCATATGAAAGCATCCAAAAGTGCTTTTTTATATTAGAACCATCCCCTAAGTCTCTGCTTATAATGTTGGTCAGTGTGAATTTCCAGTACAATTATCATCAGTAGATTCCTATTGGGGATTCCTCCCTCCATTCTGCTCTGAAAAAAAAAAAAAAAAAAGCTAGCCACTGTTTACTGTTAATGTGGCTCCATGACCCAGGACCAGCCAGTGTGAGGGCTCTGCTCTGAGCACTCTGTAACTTGCTTTCATCATTCAGCACCCAGGATGGTGTTGCAGTTAGGAACAAACTCTAAAGCCAGGGTCTCTGGATCTGAGTCCTGACTTTGTCACTAACTAGCTACGTGGCCCTAAGAGATATGTTGAGCCTCTTTCTACTTCAGATTTCTTATCTGTACAATGGAGGTAGTTAGATTCACTCCTAGGGTTCTTTGAGGATTAATTTACCTAATTCATTCACTTGGAACCGAGCTTGGCATACAGTGAGTATTTTATGTTACCTACTTTTATTCTGCCCAGTTGACATCTGCTATCCAACTACTCTAAGAGCTAATGTTTGAATGCAATACCCAAGTGGTGACCCTGATTTCTTTAACTGGAAAAGGGGATGTTTCTCAAATAACTAGATAAGTGGTTGCATTATCAATAAGGCACGACCAAGTGAGAGAAAAGTAAAACCCTGCTTGTTTCTTCTGGGAACTGTGAGATCTAGATGCTCATATTTAGAAGAAAACTATTGAGGTTTGGATTAAACCTAGACTTTCTCTGTGTCACTGACACTCAAGCTAATAACTAGCTAAAAGAAGAAGTTAGTAACTGGCTGAGTGTAATGGCTAAGTTTATAAGTCAACTTGGCTAGGCCACAGTACTCAGATGTTTGGTCAAATGTGTCTGGATGTTTCTGTGAAAGTATTTTTTGGATGAGACTAACATTTTAATCAGTAGACTTTGAGTAAAGCAGATTACCCTGCATAATGTGGTGGGCTTCATCCAAACAGTTAAAAGTCTTAATAAAAAGACGGATCTCCCCTGAGGAAGAGGTAATTCTGTCAACAGATTACCTTCGGACTTGAACTGCACCATCGACTATTCCCTGGGCATCCAGCCTGCTGCCCTATCCTGCAGATTTTGACCTTGCAAGACTCCACCATCACGGAAGCCTATTCCTCAAAATAAATATCTCTCTAGACATAGACATGATAGAGATAGAAATAGGGATATATATATCCTATTGATTCTGTTTCTCTGGATAAACCTAATACACTGAGCTTCTGCAAGTAGATTCCTGAACGCCGACAACCTAAACTCTATCCAGAGGGAAAGTCACTCATATCTTCTACAGTTTCCCTTGGGTGGATATCAGATGACACATGATTTATAACTGTCTTTGTAAAAGGACAGGGACTGCACAGCTGCCCAAATAATGAGAACTTACCCAACACTGAAAATAGTTTGCTTAATTTAAATTAAAAGCACTGATTTTAAAAAAACAGTGCAAAGATATACTTCAATTCTGCCTCTTTTCAAAAATCATGAGTTCTTAATGTACTGCAAATCTAAAACTTTTGACAGAACTTGCTGCATCCTAATTTTTATCTTGTGAAAACACAAATTTTCTCATAATTCCAAAATGTCAAAGAAGCAGCTTCTCAAATTTTAAGTGCATGGTGCAACACATTTTTTTTAGATTGCCCCCTATATCAATAAAGAATGCATTTGGCTGCAAGTACCCATCCAATATGCTGCAGATGAATTACAGATGTGCTATAAGTGTATCTCTCCCATTAGCTCTTGGATCATCTGGGAAGAGTCTGGAGTGGTCAAAGTTCCTGGGCCAAACATCTCCAGACATGAACAGCTTTTTCCAGAGCTCCACAAAGGGCTGATCCAGTAGAGTTGAAGATTGGTGGTATGCCTATGGTCCCCATGGGCAGTAAAAACTAAGAGTCACATCCAGCCATTCACTGTTCTACCATGAATGCTACATATAACCAAGTATGATATATTACCTGAACATCTACTTCAGTAGCCAGCACACTTTGCCAGTCACGGACATGGAGCCCAAGGAGCTACTAAAGGAGTTCATATAGCAGGCACCTGTGGAGCATAGCATGTAGCCCAAGGTACAGCTGCAAATGTCTGGCTGGTAAGCTGAGAGGGAGGCTGGCAAGCACATGTTCAGGCAGTGCCCCCCAGTCTCCACCTTTGCTGGATACTTCCCTTTGATGTTGCTTGTATGCCTTTGTAGTAGAGTATAAGTGAGTTGCAGGGTGACCAATCTAACTACCTATGCATTTCTACTAATTAGAGCTTCATTATTTTAAATACTTGATATGAAAAAGTCTGATTAGAGTCAACATCTGTTTACATTATTACAAGATATTTTAATACTACATCTGTTGCTGAAAGAAAATTAAAAGCTTTTAGATTCTAGGGTTTCCCTGGTGGTGCAGTGGTTAAGAATCCGCCTGCCAACGCAGGGGACACGGGTTCGAGCCATGGTCTAGGAAGATCCCGCATGCCGTGGAGCAACTAAGCCCATGCACAACTACAGCCTGCGATCTAAAGCCCGCAAACCACAACTGCTGAGCCTGCGTGCCACAACTACTGAAGCCCGTGCACCTAGAGCCCCTGCTCCACAACAAGAGAAGCCACCACAATGAGAAGCCCACGCACCGCAACCGAGTAGCCCCCGCTTGCCGCAGATAGAGAAAGCCCGCACGCAGCAACAAAGACCCGATGCAGCCAAAAATAAGTAAATAAAATAAATAAACTTATACAAAAAAAACCTTTTAGATTCTTAGATAATAATTTCAACTGGCATAAATGGTAAAAATACATTTTAAAAATATTCTCTGCTATTTATGCAAATAATTTCTCATTAGTGATTATTACCAAGAATTTGAAGAGATCATAATTTAAGTCTAAAATTTTTCAAATTATTTTATCTATCTTTACTCAAATTAAATATTTAATTTTTATGCAAATTAAATGTTGATTTTTTTTCCTCCCAGATGCCTCTGTATTTTATTATTATCATCATAAATTCCCTGAAGATTATCCCAGTGTGCATTGCAAACATTATTTTTTCTATGTGTATCATGACTAGATACAGAATGAGAAACACTGGTTAAAACAGACTATTTTTCAACATATATCAAGAAATCCCCAGATTGTTGCTGCACCACCTACTCCTTTAAGCTTCCTAAGGGCAAATTATATGCCTACTTCATCATTAGATGCTTAGTTCCTTGTCTGGTGACCAGCCCAATATATATGTGCTAAAGGAATGAATACATGACAAGTATGGAAAAGGACCATCACTTTCTTTCAAAACAAATCTTTAGCTATTTCATTACCGACAGGAGAAACTTACAGAATTACTTGGGGAAATTATTTCTTTCCTCAAGGAAGCACTTTAAACTTATAATAAGAACCTATATTACTTAGCAAAGAAGAAGGAATTCTTAAACAGCATTTTCAAAGAGCAGTGGTGAAGGACAATGTCACTCTGACCCTCCAGAGTCCCTCTGACTCTTCCCACTATCTAACTCCCCCTAAATTCTCTCTTTCCTGGTCTGACTTCTAAAAGTGACTTTATGGAATATTTTAACTTTTTTTCTTTAAAATTAAAAAAAATTAAGTTTATTTTTTTAATATATGAGTCCTTAAAATATATTTACTATAAGTCAGTGGCTGCCTACAAAGGAGTTTTCTTACTCTTGTTACAATGTTTCTCTCAAAGATTTCCATCCTTCTTCAATGACATTGCCCACTTTCAACTTTGCTGAATTTTCACTTCAAGTCAAAATTTGTTCATTTTGTTCAATATTTATAAATTATCAATAGGTGAAATAAAAGACCAAAAAAGCAGAAAATATGTACAAAGTTCTCAGTGCAAGAATAATAGCAAAGCATCTAGTTAAAAGGTAACACTAGATAAATTTACCAAGCTTCCTGGAATGCCTAACATCTTCACCACAATCAGAGTCAGAAATGGAAACACCCTTAGATATTTTCCCTTCTAAGAGTAGCATCTACCCAAAAGTAATAGTTATATTTCAAGAAAATTTGATTTTGGCCTCAGATAATCGTTTCTGCAGGAATAAAAGAAAAAACAGCAAGCAAACAGATAAATGAACAGCAGATATTTTGGCTGTGAAGCCAAAGTAATTTACTATTTCACCCACCCACAGGCACCATATTTGAACAGCTGGAATATGTTTAATTTGTTACATGATTCATTATCACTTTTTCTAAAATCTATGGCCCTCTCTACCTCATAGCAGAAGAAACCAAAATGATACACCACCTTAGGAAAAAACCTAGGTGGGTTTAGCAAAGCCAGGTTTATCAAGCTCAATCAATTACACATTCCTTTGTTACCTGTGTGGTAATCTGTTTTAATTGAGCTCCGCTGTCATATATTTAGTAAACAAATGAGCATAGGTGCAAATATCATGATTGTTTACAGCACAAATATTATGTAGCTTGCAATTTTAGAAGACCCATTAGCAAGACTTAAAGCTAAAAGTATTTAATGTTCACACATATTCTTTTCTTTACACTTTTGTTTGTCATTTTTTTGTTTTCCGAACATCCCAAACCCAGCTGTTTAGCTCACGTGACATGGCAACTGAATGGACATACCATAGAAGCTCTTTTTCTTTTTTTTTTTGGCCGCGCTGCACGGCTTGTGGGATCTTAGTTCTCTGACCAGGGATGGGATCAAACCCATGACCCCTGCAGTGGAAGCATGGAGTCTTAACCACTGGACTGCCAAGGAAGTCTCTAAAAGCTCTTATGAAACAGAGTTTCTTTCTGGTTCCCATTTATTTCCCCAATAAACAAAAGGAAATTTCACACTTGCCTGGAAAAGACCACTTTGATTACTTCTCTGAGAGGAATTCTTTATTTTATCGACAAGCAGTAGATTACAATTCTCACTTCATGAACAAGTCTATTCCGAATTTCTCCCACATAAAAGTTACATCACAAGAAAAAACAAACCAAAATTACCTTAACTTGTTTTTGTGGCATTACCAATGTTAAATTTTTTTAAAATAATAATTCTATATAGCCAGATGCCTGTTGTTACCTCTAAATCTATAATTATCTGAGTTTGATGCCTTAAGAAAAAAAAAGGGATTATATCTAAAACTCCCCCCCAAATCTTAGATCCCTCAGAAAAGGAAGAAAATAACATACAGTCACCCATTGTCTGTCATTCTCAAATAGCTTGGAAATATGGCCAATATCAAGAAAGGTCAGTGTTACAAGCATTCTAAACCCCATAAATTAAATATCGAAGGTAAAGAAAGCCTAAGACTAAAAAGTATAGATAAACGTATTACTCTTTCGAATTTCTCATTCTAGAGTAATATGCAATTACCTGGTGACTCCAGCCCAATAAATTGTTTGTTAGTCTTCAAAATTCCCCCAAATTCCTCTTCATTTTGCTAAATGTCATTGACTGTATATTTGTGTAACACATAACACGATACAGCAGAACCAGAGGCTTTTAGAGCCAGAGGTTTTTAGAACTGACTGTTGAACGTATGTCACTGGAAAAGCAAGATCTCTGATACGTAATATGCTCGAGGTTTTAAGGGACTTCCTCAAGGTCACACAACTAGTTAGTGACCAAAGCAGGACTAGACTCAGCCTCTTGAGTCCTGGCTCAGTGGCAAGTGTTTCTCATTTCCTGATGCTTGTTTAGCATGGGAGGGTTGGGGAAGAGAGGTGTCAATTGTCACCACTTTATTACCAAGGACAAATGTTGCATCACTTAATCAGAATGCAGTCCTTCATTGAGCAAAATCTCAAAGTGACATCTAGTGGAATACCCAGTCTCTATGTAGACATTTAATTAAACTGTAGTCCCTTTATACCAGCACAAATATTGTGAGGGAAAACAACTCAACTCCTTTGACATTTTTGCAAATAGGTTTAGTGGAGTCCATTCTGTTTACTTTTACTGACATTTGTTTTTCAGTCAATTATCCCACATGGTTATTTTTTTCCGTTCATAATTTATTGCTAGCAAGCTAGCCATAAGAATAAATACAAATAATTCCTTTCTTTGGTACAAGCATCAGAGCTTAGGTTAATAATAGCTGAAGAAAATGAGTACTCATTTTACCCCTCCCGTTTCCTTGTCCTAATAGTTCTAGCTCACTTATAAATCAGGCTGGTGGCCACAGCAGAATCCAACTAGAAAGACTTTAACCTCAAGTGCATTGGGGGTTTCTCCTCACATAGCCCTAAAACTCTGGAAAATAACACACTTTACTGGATTAGTCATCTGTCAGATAACTAGCTAAATATGACAATCATTTTTTATCTCATAGCCATCTGTCTCCAATTTTTGCTCACCTTTACTTTGAAACTTTTTGGGGAAGTCTTGAAAGGGTCAGAAAGCCTTCATCACAAAAAGTTCCATTCCCTTTGTTGTTCCATGGGATCTCATTGAGTAGACACAGAAAAACTCATTTTTAAGAGGTTGAAAAATACGTAGTGTACAGCAGAGCTGCTCAAACTCCAACATGCACATAAATCACCTGGAGATCATGTTAAATGCATATTCAAATTCAGAAGATCCGGACTGAGGCCTGAGAGTCCATGTTCCTTACAAGTTCTCAGACTAGACTCTAGTGCACACTTTAAATGGAAAGGGTATAGAGGAAAGGGCATTTACTTTGGAGCTCAGGAGCCCTGGATTGAAATCCAACTTCAGTGGGGTCTGGCAGTGAGAACCTGAGAAAGCCCACCCCACTGCCAGACCCCTCCTTTCTCCCTGTACAGCACTCACAGCCTCACCACCACCATCTGCCTTGGACCCCCTGGGACTGATCTCATCATGCCCTTTCTCCCATTCTATGTCAGGCCACCCCTAGACTCCCAGGCTGCCTCCCAGATCCCACAGTTGAATCCCTGTTAGCCTCTGTGAATCTATCCTAGTCCTCCTTGTTCCTTATTGCTGCTTTCAGACAATTTTCCAATCCTCCCTTTTCCCCAAAACCACCCATTTTGAATCTGTCATCAGATTATATCACCCATGATTTCTCATTGTTCTTGTCACCAAAATGCCAAGGATCCCCTTCATTTCCTCTACCCAACCTAGCCACTCACTCCCACAGTCATTACGCTAGACCTTGTTACTGTTAACAACTGCATCTTCTCCTTAGTGTTAATTACACACATCCCACTCTCTGCCATCATCTCCTAACATTTCATCTCATTCTCTCTGTATTCTGCATGGCACAATTCTTCCATATCACTGATACTGCTAAGTCATTGATCCTATCATCTTTTCACTGCTCCTTACTCCTTCAATGTCCTCATTTCTCTCCTTACCCAACTTAAATTCCATTGTCAATGATTATTGACTCCCTTACTTCTCTACCTTATCTCTTACCTCTTGTTGCTCTTGCTTTGCAAAACTAGAGTCCCATTTAAATACAAATTTCTGCTTACTCCAAGCCTTCCTCCATGCAGCTAAACATGGTGGAGGAAATTACAAACCCGGATGGCTGGTCTTTCTTTAAATACTTGACCATAAACCTCAAGTGTTCCCACCATTTATACTCTATGTCTGTAGTCCATACACTCTTTAAATTATGTGGGTTGCCATTTTAGTCTCTCCCCTCAAGTACTCAATACCTCTTCTCCCACTGTTATCCTAAGCTGATAACCTTGCTTCCTATTCTACTGAAAAAAAAAAAAAAATAGAAGCAATAAGAAAACAATTTCCACATATTCCCTTCAACACATCTACCCACATGCCTGCATCAGCAAACATCTTTGCCTTCCTGCCTGCTACCATTGTTGAATCGTCCAACACTCCTATCAAAAATCAGTCCTTATATGCATGCACTAGATCTCATCCCCTTCACTAATCCAGCCCAGACAGACCTTCCAATAGCTGTAGTTCCTGCTAGCATCTGAATGTAACATCCTGAGAGACCCTCATCCAGATCCACCCAGCTAAGCAGCTTCCAAATTCCTGACACGTAGAAACTGTGTTTTAAAATGTTTATTGTTTAAAAAAAAAATGTTTATTGTTTTAAGCCACTAGGTTCGGGGGTGATTTTTTTTATGCAGCAATAAACATAATACAAGAAATAAATGAATGAAACGACAGATCACGAGATCAACTTTGTACCCACTGGTTAATTAGGAAGGAATTATATACCAGTCAATTGAGGGACGAATTTTCAAGTATCAGGAGGGGAAGGACAGCAGGTGCTTCTTCTTCTGGCTAAATGGGGCTTAGAGCTTGATAAGGAGTGGAGCCTTCATACAGAACTGTAGAGTATGAGTAAAACATCTTTGACTCTTCTGAACCCCAGTGGGAAAGAAAGAGAAAACTCTATAACCAAAGAGAAATTCTGACAATTATGGATGCTCACTCTCCAGGCAGGGTTCACATCTGCTGTCAGTATAGCAGGATATGAGGGGAGGTCCTAATAGCTGTGGGACCTTAGGAAAGCCAAGTCATTTCTTCCCTCTCCTGAAGATGGACAGCGTTTCTTTCAGCTGGTCCCAGAAGATGTGTGTGCCAGAAGATGGCAGATATGTGTCATGTGACCTCCTTCTTGTGGGGCCGGCCAACTTATACAAATTCCTCCTGGAGTGACCATGAAAACCAGAATAAGGCAGTTTTATCACATTGGGAGTGACCAGGTGTTTAGGGGTCAGGCTGCCCACTCATCAGTGATGGCCAGACATTCAGGACCTGAGGCTCCCAAGCTAAAAATAACCCACCGGCCCTTTAAATCACAAATTAAAAGGCCAATGATATTTTCACATTTGAAAATAATATTGGGGTCTAAATTCCAACTCCTGTTTGATGAAGAATTCCTCAGCTAGTTTTATATCTAAGGCCCATAGGCTTTAACTCTATAGTTTGATAACCAGAGAAGAAGTCTCATAATAAAGTAGGGTTCTTGTTTTGTTTTGTTTTGTTTTTTTGCTTGGAGGGCTCTAGGTCCAGGAGCAACTGTCCCCAGGAATACCCACCAAGACACTTGAGAGACTCTATCCATCAATCGATTGATAAATAGATAGATAGATAGGTACACACATACATATATATTTAAGTATATATAAGTAGAAATTTTTTTATTTTTTTAATTTAGCAAGAAAAGGTATTTTTTAAAACATACGTAGAAAAGTATCAACTAATCCGAAAGTTTCCATTTCTTTTAAACTTATTTTCACCTACCAGTAGTTTCCAAACAAAAAGATATGTGTCCTTCTAGGCTTTACAAAGAATCAAACAATGAATTTGGGCAAATCTTATATCTATGGTTTAGATGTTCCAATAGAAAAGTCTAAATAGTTTTTAAACATTTTAATTTTGTTTACAGAAAAGTTGCATCTGAATATTCAATAGTCTATGTGAAAGACCTTTACTACCATAACGCAGTTAATGTTTTCATATAATTTTAATACTCCTAATAGTCATTATATTTGTGGCTATGATTAATACAGAAGCTATCAAGCAATTTCTACTAATTCATATAAAACATGCCTCTTTGAACTTCACCTTTCTTCTAGCTACACTCACTCCCTTAATGATCTCATCTAGTTACTTGGCTTTAAACATCATCTATCCACTAATGATTCCCAAATTTATATCTAGAACCCAGACAGCTCCTCTGAACTCCAGACTCATATATCCAGCTGCCTATTTGACATCTCCATTTAAAGGCCTAACACACATTTCACACTTATCTTGTCCTAAACCAAACTTCATATCTTTCTCCCAAACCTTCTCCTCCCACAGTCTTCCCCTTCTCAGTAAATAGGAGTCTTATGCTCCTAGTTGCTCAGGTCAGAAATCTGGGAGTTGTCCTTGACTCCTCTTTCTTTCACTCCTGACATCATATCCATCAACCAATCCTGTCAATTCTACCTTCCATATCGCCCAGAATCTGACTTCACACTGTCTCCACTGCAACTGCGTTGATCCAAGGCACCATCATCTCCACCTGTATTACTCAGTAGTCTCCTAACTGGTCTCCTGCTTCTGCCCTGGATCCCTATAGCCTATTAGGTACACAACATTCAGGTGATTAAGTAAAGCATGTCCTCCCTGTGTGTAAAACCCTAAAATTGTACCCCCTTTCGGCAAACTAAAAGACAATTCTACAAGGTCCTACATAATCTCCACATCACACTCTCCACATCTTCCACCCTGTTACCTAACTCATATCCTGCTATTCTCCCCATTGTTCACTCTACTTGAGTCACTCTGGCATCTCTACTGATCCTCAAACATAGGGCCTTGGCACTAGCCCATCCATTGCTTGGGATGCTTTTCCCCCAGTTAGCCACATGGCTCATTCCCTTATTTCCTTCAGGTCTTTGCTCCACTGTAAGCTTCCCAAGGACTCCCGTATTGAAAGCATAATCCCTCCCCTCTCTCACAATACCTATTCTCCTTTGCTTCATTTTTCTCCATTGCCCTTTTCAACAGCGTAAACATTTGTTTGTTTTCCTCCACTAGAATGTAAACTTCCTCAAGGCAAAAGCTTCTACCATTTTGTTTATTACTATACAGTCAGCTCTGAGAATATTCTTAGCAAGCTGTAGGCACTCAATAAATACTCATTGAATGCATGAATATTAAAGGACTGGAAAACCATTTACAATCAATATTTCAGCAATTGGTCACTATCCTAGCTAGTAGAAGGAAAGCTCAATATAGTATTGCTCTTTCCCCCTTGAAACATACTCTTTATCATATTTGAATACCTAAGGTCATTTTCACTTGGCTTTATTAATCTTTGCAGCAAACATAAGCTCCAGTGTTATGATCCTTTTTCTGGAAACACTGGTTTCTGAATATCTAAATATTTTTCCACATCTGAGAACCCCATTAGAGTTCATGATCATATTACTATTTAAAACTAAATGGGCAAAGCATATGTGGGCTTAAACCCCCTCATCTCTCTACCAAATGGAACCAGGGAAATATTTGGCAAGAACTGAATAGTTATAGAATAGGGGTCTGCAAACTATGGCTTGAAGACCAAAGCCAGCTAAGATTTCCAGATGAAACACAGAATTCCCAAATAAATTTGAATTTCAGATAAACAACAAATAATTTTTTAGTATAAATATGTCCCAAATACTAAATGCTGAGTCTGGAAACCTTAAATCTGGCCTGCTACATGTTTTTGTACAGCCCACAAGCAAAGAATGGCTTTTCCATCTTTAAATGGTTGGAAAGAAACTGAAAGAAGAATAATATTTTGTGACAAGGGAAAATTATATGAAATTCAAATTTCAGTGTCTATAAATAATTATTGGAACACAGAAATACTCATTTGTTTACTTACCATCTATGGCCACTTTCACGCTACAACAGCACAACTGAATAGCTTCAACACAGACCAAGCCGCAAAGCCTAAATATCTACTGTCTGGCCCTTTGTAGAAAAAGTTTACCAACCCCGGTTGTAGAATATTTCCTTTTTATTCTTCCTCTCACTGAAGACAAAGCAAAGTAACTGTTTTCCCTTTAGAACCCTCTTCCCTCAGGAGCACTCTCAGTGTTTTACCATTACGTTTGGAAAAAGGAGCAGAAGCCTCTGAGAAGAGGCAAAATGATAAAGATTACTGTGGGCTATGGATCCCTGCAGAACTGAGTGTGAATCCTTTCTCCACCTTCACAGTCTGAGTGAGTTAAACGGGGGCCATATGAATACCACCACACAAAGTGGCTGAGAGGGTTAGGAGATAAGGAGAAATGATTGACTTTAAAGGACAAAAAAAGGGTCAAACTTCTAGACTACAATAGAGGATATGATTGTCAGAAGGAAAAGAGATGGAGAAGAAAAGTGAAAAGATAAAAATTAGGACTAGGAGAACAGACTTCTCAATCACTCACTAAGTGATGAGCTTTAGTGAAAAATATAGACTTCACATGGATTCAAGCAAGATATCATAACCAAAAAAAGAAAGAAAGATATCATGACCAAAATTGGGGAAGGATGGATATATGTGCTCAGACAAAGTAAGGCAACAGTAACACCTTTTCCAAGGTAAATAAATCTTGGGTTGTGTCTATTCAATACAAATGCGATTATCTTAGTAAAAATTATATAATTCACACTGCCAGAAGCTAGTATTATTGTATTCAAAAGGTATGAGTATGTGTTGCTGTTACCATGAGGGGAAATGAGAAAAGACAGAGCCACGTTTACACCACTGTGGAATCCCCCATATTCTCAAAGGAGTCAGTAGCCCCTTTAGCCTCATTCTTTCCAACAAATATTTTCTACTCAGGCCCCTGGGTTACAGTTATCAGACCCCTGTTTTTAAGGCCTGAAAAAACAAGAAGTGTATAAATTGAGGGGACAATTTATAAGATCTATCAAATGACTGTCTCTGTAACCCATGACCCTAGGCAGTGGTTCTCAACATGTGAGTCTCACATGTAAAACATATTCCCAAACATAACTTCTGGCATTAGATATACTGCACTTCACTCCTCCTAAAAGGCATATCAGCATGGGAGAGAGTGAGAGTGATGTTACCACAGAGATAACCTTGAAGTTGTTCTAAATATATTTTTAAATGTAAATTATTTGCAAGCTTCAGTACTTCAACTGTGTTTAGTAACAAATACTTATGACATGTCTCACTCCTGACCTGTGTCACAACACTATAATTGAGTAGTACTGTTTCATGCTACTTCTGAAGAACAAAATTTTCCCAAAGTATAGAAGTCATATTAATATTAACCATGGCAGAAATACTATTAAAAATACATGTAATCATCCCCAAGGTTACTTTAGGGACCGTGGTTTTGAAATTGATTTCTGTTCACAATATATGTTGATGTACTTCATAGGCTTATACTCAGAGCTGGCCAAGACATTCATTAGTTCAATCATTAGTTCTTCATATTCTCAACATACGAAGTTCACATGAGAACCACTGACCTAATGTAACAGATCACAAATACAGACATCTACGGATGTAGAGAACAAACTTACGGTTACCAAGGGGGAAGAGTGGGTGGGAGGAGTTGGGAGATTGGGATTGACGTATATACACTACTGTGTATAAAATAGATAATTAATGAGAACCTACTGTATAGCACAGGGAACTCTACTCAATGATCTGTGGTGACCTAAATGGGAAGGAAATCTAAAAAAGAGGAGATATATAACTGATTCACTTTGCTGTACAGCAGGAACTAACACAACATTGTAAAGCAACAAGACTCCAGTAAAAATAAATAAATAAATAAGTAAACTAATACAGACATCTGACACATTTCAGTCAACCAATATGTAATGAGATCCTTTGACAGCTGCAGTTCTAGGGGTAAAGATGAATAGCCAGGGCTCTGGCCCCCTAGGAGCTCACAGCCTAGTAAGACAACATACAAATAAAATAATTTCAATGTAGTGCGATTAAGAAAAATGGTGGACATGAACACAATGTGTTATGAGCTCATGGGAAAGTAAGCGAGTCCACAAGGGAATGATTAGCGAAAGCTTTGTAAGAGAGAGAGTACACTGAGCAGCTACCCAGTGTCAGTAACTGTACTAGTTGCCGCTAGCCACAGAAAACTGTTAAAAACAGCATAGCGCCTGACAGTAACTGACAGTCTGGTGCACGGGGCAGATCCATTAATCTGAATCTCAAAGGCAAATGGAAAGTCAATGAACTGTGTTGGTGCCCTGGATCTATCTCCCTCCTAACCAGGCCTCTCACCTTCACCAATCTGTATGTACTCTCTTGTTCTTCTGTGCTAGATACTTCAAGGAATAACCCCTTACTACAAAATTCTCTCCTATTTGGGAACAGTCACAAACATAGGTATTAGATATGAGAGGATATATCTTTATATGACCCTGACCCCCTAGAAATAGCTGATTGTTACATAAGTAGATATCTGACCCAAACTGTACCATTCAATGCTCTTTCTTTTAGTATTTGAAATTCTAAACTGAGATGCACAGGGACTTGGAAGTGACCCACACTGATGGCAACACCCTATGAAGAATGACCACAAACTCCTGTCCCACAGGAAACCCATACCCACCCCGCCTTCTACTCTTTCCACATGTTGCTTATTGCACTCCCTTCAATTCTGTAAGAACTCTCCCAATCCCCTTCCATCTGCTAAGGCTGGCCAGAGTCAGTTCTTTGCTTATAATCCAAGAAACTTTCATACATGTCACCAATCCACATAGTCTCCCAAGTCTTACACCAGTCTAACTGTATTTTCCTCTGATCAACAATTTACTGAGAAATTAATCGTTCATAAATCTTAGTATGTTATCTACCCCCCCAGAGAGGTAATAGTTTGTGGGGACTTGTGGAGATACAAGTTGAAATGCAGAGATTCACGCTGGTGACATCCCCACGCCACCCTTCTTTTTGCTACTGAGTCAGTTCTTCTTGTTAAGATCTCCTTACTTCTGAGTAAGCCTTAGAGAAATGAAACATCTTTCACGACTCTAACTGCACCATCTCTAGCACTTACCTAAGAGGTTTGAAGAAGAATTTTAGAACTTAAGTTTTTAACCTAAAACCCAAAGCAAAATCATTAATGAAAAAGCAAGTTTGGGATTTCCCTGGCAGTCCAGTGGTTAAGACTCCAGGCTTTCATTGCAAGGGGCATGGGTTCAATCCCTGGTGGGGGAACTAAGATCCCACATGCCTTGGAGCATGGCCAAAAAAAAAAAAAGGAAAAAACAAGTTTGTCCCTAAATAATTCTACGTACTCTTAGAATTGACCCTCATATCCTTTCTAGATTCATTTCTTTCATCAGGCACACTAGTAGTAGCAGTAGCAGGAGTAGTAGCGGTGGTGGTGGTGGTATTTGTCTTCTTTCTATTCCTAACAAACCCACAAGAAGGAGGGACTTGACCTTCATTCGGGGAGTTAATTGACAAGGATGGATCCGTCCAGAACTACCCTCTTTCAGGTGCTAGGAGAAAAAGTCCCTTGCTAAAGTTACATAAAAAAAATTTTTTTTAAACATAGGCAACAGATTAGAAAAGCCTTCTTTTGGGGGCAAAGAAGAGAGTTTTCAGTAATTGAATATTAGCTATCTCGATTATCAGAAAAGCATTTCCTAAAATTTCTCTCCTCTGTTCTCAGTATTTGTTACTACTGGGGAGACATTTCTATCAAACTCAGAATAAAATAGAGTGGCATATCAAATTAAATAATACCCCAAAGAGTTATTTATCTTTTCCAAAGATTGAACATTCAACCCAAAGTACATCTTCAAACCCTGCCTCTAAACAGGCTCCCTTCTTTTCTCCAGCTACTGCACACCTCAGTAAGAAATGTGTGTGTATGAAGGGGGGGGGGTGTGGGGGGAGTATGAGTTTATGTGTGTGTTTGTTTTATTCCAAGTGCGTGGAGTAAGACATTTAATGAACACCTGAAAACTGGAGCTGGCAAATGACAGCAGATGCTCCATAAATATATGTTCGATGAATGAACAAGATCTATACCCTTTCTAATAACATTTTAAAGTAATATATTGTCCTTCTTCCTGATACGCTCATACCTTTTAAGAGAGAGACCAGCATCAGCAACAACTATTCCTGAAATTTCATACCATCTTGGTCATTTCAATAAATTAATAGCTTGAATTGGTACCATGGGTTTCCATGAAGGTGTCAATGCATTTGATGTGTTTTAGCTCCTGGGCAGAATGAATTAAGTTTTTAAAAAATGTGCCTCACTGAGAAATTAGTCTACTAATACCATATTTTGATTGTAAGTAATTAAGGATTGTAGGTGATCTTGGGAAAATATTACTTTTAGCTAAATTGAAAATAGGATTATAAAGGAACAGAGATGATATATTTCATTTTAAATGAGGCGAGTGACTTATTCTTGGGTTAAAGACCCAAGTTACTTTCTGTTCCAGTATCTCTCACATGTAATAAAATGGTACAGTCTACTTTAGCTCCTGTGCATGGCAATTTCTATGAGTAAGGCTAATTAATTTCTCTGTGAAGTATAATTAATCATCTCCATCCTACTGTTTCAGGAAATTTCATCTACAAAAGGCAGTGGAACAACTGTTCATGGCAACTAATAAAGGCTTTCTTTCATAGAAAGATCTTTCAAAACAATTAGCAATTGATGAAAGGCCTGCAAGTGCCCAGAAATTGCAGATGCTCAATCAATTTCAAATGATATGGCCTTTAGCTATCCAACCAGCAAGAGAAGTAATAATAAAATAATTAGTTTTAAAAGCTACGGAACACTGGTAAGAAAAATTGTAAGAAGGAAATCAGTTACCCGTGTATAAAATTCAATGTAAATGTTAGAAACATAAATTAAAATAAGGATATAATTGCAAAACAAGTAGAGAAAGAATAAATTAAGAGAACATAATAGTGATTTATGTTTTCTATGTTCAGCTTTTGTCCCTAAACCCAAAGTGAACAGTTTTTATTCAGAATATTTTATACTTATATTTATCAGAAGTAATTGATCTGGTTAGAAAACTGACCTTTATTTAAACTGCCCATTTTGCATGCATTAAAATCAGATTTTTAATTTCATGAAATCATAATTTCTCAAGTACTGAAAATGCTTCCCTCTTATTCAAACTAATTCTCACCCCTATTAATAAGGCTTTTTTGCATTTGGTTTGTAAACATGCATTTGTAATATACCAGAAACTTTCACTGAATCATTTTTAAACTGAGTTGCTACCTGGAAGGCATTGATAGCATTGTGATAGATCTATCAATAAACAGAAGATTATTTATACGATTCTCTCCAACCCTTCTTGTAGTATCTTGGGTCAGGACCTCTTGTTCAATTCTCACACCAGCTCTGCTAGTCAGTTCTAAAGGGTTCCCTTTCAGTTCTAACCCATGAGCAATCCCTAAATTCCATCAAAAAATCAACATGAGGGCTTCCCTGGTGGCGCAGTGGTTGAGAGTCCGCCTGCCGATGCAGGAGACACGGGTTCGTGCCCCGGTCCGGGAAGGTCCCGCATGCCACAGAGCAGCTGGGCCTGTGGGCCATGGCCGCTGGGCCCTGCACCTCTGGAGCCTGTGCTCCGCAATGGGAGAGGCCACAACAGTGAGAGGCCCGCGTACCGCAAAAAAAAAAAAAAAATCAACATGATATGTACCAGAAAATTAATCAAGACATCAGATTTTGTTTAATGATGAAGTATTTTCTATCTTAGAGAATAGTTTGTCTAATATGCTACTTATCAAAAATATATCTTGTTTCTCTTATGTATTCTTATATCTCTGAAATTATATCTTATTCATCTTATTCTGTCCATTCATCTTTGGAGGCCTGAGTTTAAAGCTGTTTCTCCCTTATATGGACAAGCATGTCGTCTATAATGAAGACTCTGCAGGGTGTCCTCACAGACATTTTTGTCTGCCTCATACCTCATCTTGGATGTCCATTCTGTAATAGATCCTCCCGACATTCCTCTGCTGACAGAGCATCAGCCCACTGATGGAATTAGATTATCACTCCATGGACAAGCATCTCTGACTGAAACTCTGGAAACCAAATCACAGAACACTAAGAATAAACAGACTAGTTTCTCATATTGTATGTGACATGCAAAATACAGTATATATTTCTACTCTTATTAAAATGGAAAATTTTCCTTCACCTGGTCAAGGCCAATTAGTTACAGTTAAGCCACAGTCTTCTGTGACATGTAACAGGTCTTTCAATAAAAGGACAGAATCATAAGCTACTTCTCAGCTGTGACATGCTGTCTAGGCTCTGGTATGCCTCAAGTTGGAAAATATGCCTTTCCCTTCACAAAGAGAAATACCACATGCCACAAAGTCTGTGAACCCAGTATGCTTGCTTATCATGGTGTTCTGAAACTGAAAATTACCTATTTTAAAGTCATATGTTATTAAAATATATCTTTATTTAATTTTATAAAGGCTTCCCTCTAATAGCAATTTATTCAGTGCTGGAATAATCCAAAACAACTGCTATTCCTTCAACTAGTCTATGGTATTTTATTTTTAAATCTCAGGTAACATGTCCTTGAGGTGAATTGCTACAGCTATCTAGCTATCTTCCGACTTTAGACTGAATGCTCAGAGCAGGTATTCTCAAACTTGTCTTCACACTGGAATCACCTAGGAGTTTCAAAAAATACCAATGCCTATGTTCTACCACCAGAGGTTGCAAATTAATTGGTCCCAGTGTGGTCTGAGCCTGGGAATTTTTAACTATCCTTAGATGATTTAATGTGCAACCAAGTTTGGGAATCACTGGTTTATAAGAATATTGATTAACATACCACCATGTGGGCATTAGATAGATAATTACTGCATCCCATTATTATCTGACAAGATCAGAGAATGACATTCAGATAATTAACCTTTCTGGTAATTGTTACAACATATTAAAATGCTGAGAACTTTACCAACATATTTAAGCCTCACAGCATTCCTGCAAGGTAGGTATTATTATTCTTACTTCATAGATAGGGAAACTGAAGATCAGAAAGTCTAGATCGTTTACCCAAAGCCGCCAATTAATAAATGGTGGAGCTGGTACTTGAACCCAAGTCTGTTTGACAATAAAAGACCTGTTCTTTCCACTATGCCAAACAGTTTCACAGGAAGCTGTATCACCTCCAAGGAAGAGAAAATTAGTTCTTGAAGGTCAAAAAATTCTTAGATATTACAATGATCTGTGGTCCTCCAAAGTTCAACTCTGCTGACACAATCTTATTCTTTAATTTCTCTCACTGGATAAAATTTAAATTTAATTTCATTTTTCTACTTAGGAGTACAATAATGAGAAAAAAAAGTTCCAGAAACACTCTACTATATCATGTTCTGTCTCCATCCATTTTGGTTAATAATGAGTTAACATGTGTACCACTCACATACCACTTGCATTTTATCTACTATACCAAATACCTGTAGAGAAAGTGGCTCTCTCAACAATTTTACAATTCCCAAGTTGTACTCAGAGTTGAAAAGAAACATAGTACAAATAAAGCTATATATGTCATAGGTCCCCAGAATGCTAATGATAGGAGAGGAAATAGTAAGTCCAAAGAGTATTATCTAAGAGTCTTTATAAATATCTATTACATAGCTACTCCAGCGTCATAGGAGTAGGTTGTTGGTTTGCAAACTTGGGAGTTTCCAGGTGAAATCTAAGATTAGCCCTTGCACATGAAGGGTAAGGAAAGACCAAGAAAAAGGCAGACCACTTAAGATTGGGAGGTGGCAGGTTTAATAAGCAAGGGAACTCACTTACAAGGCTTATCTTGCGCATTGGTAAGACAAGTACATCTCCACACCTGTCCACCAGAATCTTAAAAGTTTATATAGAGGCCTTAACTGAGTTTAGTCATGTATACCATCCGGATGATCTCAACAACACTGTCTAAATGCTGTGTCCTGGAGACAACTTCTAGTGCAGGAAACTCAAGTGGAACGCACATTCCAAGGACCGGGGAATGGGTGAGGAGCCGTCAGTTGCCTGGGTCCAAATCCAGGGTTAACAGGTGGTTACATTCTCTCAATGACCTCCTCCAACATCTTACTAGAGTAAGCTTTCTCTGATCTGACTTGGTTAAATGGCAAAATATTTCAAAGTTTTAAACATCTGGAGGCAAGAATCAAGTCATTCAAGTGTCTATCTCCTATAGCGCTGGGCCTCAGATAAACTAGTCAATCAACAAATGTGTGTAAAATTTAAAAGAAAGAATTTCCATTGCCCATACAGAGGTTATCAATCACATAATCATAAACACACAATAATAAAACTATTCTAAGCAAATTTTAATTCGTTTTTATTGATTCAGAAGATGGTTTTCTATTTTCCTTACAATCATTATTTTTAAAACCATTTCTATTCTATAACAGAGGAAAGTACAGCACAAAATAAGCATCAAAATTTACCTAATATCTTCTCTAGATACTAATTTGATTTACCAAGTTGCCACCATTACCCTATGAAGGAACACATAAAGAGGCATTTGGGGCTATTGGCAAGTGTTCAAATACCTGAGCTCAAACTCTGGCTGAAGGCGATGATAAACCCTACCCTACAGCAGCCTGAGAGAACACCTTTGGGAAGACTTGTCCAACTTAAGCCAAAGAGTCAGTGTGTTTACGCCTGCCTGAAGGAAACGTAGAAAGAATTAAAGTGACAATCAGAAATATGGTGTCACAAAGCCTATTTGCTCAAGGCAAGACTAGACAGCTTTGAACAATTTCCCCAAAGGAGTTGCTGCTTTGAACATTTGATAACCCAGCAATCAAGGAGGATTCCTTTGTGAGCAACATTCTAGAAAAATACCTTGAGGTTTCCAACTATGGAAATAAAGAATACTTGAGAATGTTCCTAGGGGGTCAATGACACCAAGAAAGGAGTCACTGTGAGCTCTAGTTGCGAGTTGCTTTTACATTCACAGCCCCTGTGCTCTACAGAGGAAGAGAGCTGACCTAGAAGAGGAGAACCCAAAGGGAACTGCCACTCTTAGTGGTGGTGGCCACTGGAGTTGAGATAATGTCTGTTGGGAAAGAAGCCTCATTGCATGGGGGCCTCTAGCCCTTTCTGCTTTCTCTAACCCTTCATGCACCTAGAGCTCCGACCCAGCCTGAGTATCTTTGGTTATTCTTCTCATCTCAGAGAAAATTAGGTCCACAAGAAAAAAAAAAAAAAAGACCTACTTGAATTTGCATTAGACTCAGAAGGGTAAAGTCACATTCAGATTCCTGTCCTAGACAGAGTCTGCCCCATTAAAGGAGCTATATGAGGCAGTAGTGAAACTGAGCAGGACCCTGTGGGGCTCCTAGCCATGGAAGCCTTATTGTGACCCCCATTTCTTGTTTGTAGGGAATAGACTTCAGCCTCTTTGACCTTCCCTGAGTTCCAAAGGGCAGATTCTGAACAGTTGCTAATCAGGGAAGGGAGGGGATGCAGAGACAAGGGAGGAGCAGTCAACAAACAATAGTGCAGCCTTGGGGCAGGGTCTTGGTTCTGCCTCAAGGGATACACACAACAGTTATCTTCTGAGCTCTTTACAGAACTAAAACCCCCAGCAAATGGAAGATGTTAGCATTCTTCACTTCAGAGATCACAGTTTGATAATCAGAGAAGCTCATCAAGAGACCACCTGAGGCCAGATTAAAGGAGTGCAGGCCCTGCACACACCCTAATCCTTATCAGCAACTCTGCCCTTGAACCACTGCTATAAAACTCCTCACCAAATCCTCCCAGGTTGGGACATACAGTTTTCAAGAGGCATGAACCTACTTCCCCCTTTGCATGGCAAAGCAATAAAGCTATTCTTTTCTACTTCACCCAAAACTCTGTCTCCAAGATTTTATTTGGCACCAGTACACAGAGGCTGAGTTTTTGGCATCAGTACTACTAATAATAATATTAAAAATAATAATAATAACAACAACAAATGATAGTAGATAACATGTATTGAACATCTGCCATATGTCAGTCACCATATTAGGTGTTCCATATTCATTCTTTCACTTAAAACTTTCAAAAATCTTATAAGATTTTTTTCTTATATATAAAGAAAGAATGCTAGAGGATTTAAGCCTGTGAAATGTTAGATCACAGAGTTTGCTTTGAGTTTTCTTGTGTGGTAAGCTAGTACTTGAACTTGCAAGCTTAATCCTCTCACATTAATCCCCCTTTTCTTATGTCTATGGATGTAATGAAGAATCTTTGCTTCCTTTGTGAGGGATAGAAACCTAACTCAAACTAGGCAAAGCAGAAAGGACGTTTTATGAGCTCATATAACCAAACCACTGTAGGGATCAGGCACCAGATCTCCATCTCTTGCCTCTGCTTTTCTTTGGATGTTAGTCTCTTTCTCATATATGGTACACAGGTACTCTCCAGTCGACTGGAAAAGTAGCCATTGACAGTTCCAAGTTTACCTCCTTCCAGGTTCATGACTCCAGAGAGAAAAGCCTTCTCCCTCCAATTTCAGGGTAAAGAAACACAGGGTAGGACCTGACTGGCCCAGTTTGGGCCATGTAGCCCATGTGGCCACCCTGGGACCAACTGTTGTAGCTTAAATGTCCAGACTTGAATTACGTGAGCACCTCTATGGCCAAAAAGTCAGGGCCCTATGTCTTGCAACCCCACCAGAATCACCTGAGTAGAAAGAGAAAGAAGTTCTTTTAAGAAGGGGTGGGGAGGCATGGTTACCAGAATCAGGAATGCAGGACAGATACAAATAATCTAAAGATCATGTTAAAATGCAGATTCTGATTCAGGAGGTCTGAGGCAAGGCCACAGGTCCTGCATATCTAATAAGTTCCTACAAGATGCTACAGACCACACTTTAAGTAGCAAGGCACTAACCTTCTTTCCAGGCATTGCCCACAATTATCTAACATGGTAGACGCTCTAAAGTTTAGGGCTCACCCCCAAGGACAAATGCAATCTCACATGCTTGTCTGAGTACGGTGCCTTCTCGGGACCAGCTGTGTGTCCCCGTCACAACACTGAAATAGCAGAGGTGTTGCCCGTCAGGATCGAGACATATTGGCAGAACTCCATGATAAAAACACTTTACAATTTCATAGCACCTTTCATTCCAAAGTGTTTCAAAGCTATATACATTCAGCACCACAGAAAGATGATAGAGGCAGCAGACTCCATGGGGTGAAGGAGGTGTCGAGGGATGGAGTGGGGGTGGAGGAATATGTAAGCTAAGGTCAGTGGGACATGTCTCTGTTAAAGGGAACACAACACCAAAAATCAAAAAATAAATAAAATAGAAAGGAAAGAAAACTAAAATCTTTAAGGTTCACGTTCAAAGAATGATAGCACATAAGTTAATGTTCAGAATCATTTTCATAGGACCATCTTCTCCCAATAAGCTGCCTATGGGTATGGGCACTCTGAAAAAGCACAAAGAAAAAGAAAAGGAAATCAGAAATGAGCTAAACAAACAAGATTAAAAAGCATTAGGAAATCTATAAGGTCTGAATCCATTAACTCCAGTTTGAATAGACTATGTTGGTCTTAATTAAACGATTAAGTCTTAAAATCTTAGAGGGTAGTTTTCCATCACAAATTCTCTGGTGTGACAAGTAGCCTTGTGTTTGCAGAGCACTGAGTAAAAGAAATGACTTTTCTAAGTACTGCAAAATGTGAATATCTAACATAACCTTAATATACCTGATGACAATATAGGTGGTTCATATATGTTCTGCAGGAAACAAAAGTCACTTTATGACAGTGCTTGAAAATGGAAACTTTTAATGACTCCTAGAGTGTTTGCCTTGAAAGAAATCCATTTTCTAGTGTTGCTCTGTCCCATTTATTACCAGGGACTGCTAGAGGGCTTCCGGTGACTTAGAAAGAGTTCTATTTTCACTTCTTCTGGCTCCTGTGACTATGTCCAGCAGAAAACTGAAGACCCAAAACTCCCACAAGACAGTTTCAAAGAGGCTGTGCTTGGCAGTATGTGGCCACCAGCCAGGGAAGCACATACCAAATTAAAAGGGCGAGGAGAGAAATCCTTTTACCATTTCATATTTCCTGGGGTTTCCAATGAACTCATTGCATTACTCTGCTTTGTGAAATGTTTTAGTAATTGTGCTTATTTATGAACGTTCACAAAAACCTCAAGATAACAAGGAAAAAGAAAGCAGGGATTCTTAGACCAGAAATTCATCTTTCCGGCTCTTTTTTTACTCACTATCCTCCCATCCTTTCTCCTCCCACCTTCACTTGAGACAGGTGGTGAAGCCTTCCCCAGCCAGCAGATAACAGTGGTTACTCCATCAGGACAATTGTTGTCTGGAATCATAGCCTTATTGTATTGTCAAAGAGAAAATCATGCTACTTATAAATCCAACAAAGGTGTTTTCCATTAGGAAATACATTAAAATGACCCAGTACTCTTGTGCCCTCACACTGTAATTTTGAGCCCCTGGCAAAGTTCTTCCCCAAAGCCTATTTTTATAAATGATGGGAAGTAACTGATGTATCTGGTTATCACTCAGGATTCTGTCAGTTCCATAACTAGAAATGGTGCTGCCACGCTCACTCCAAAGGAAGGTGGTGGTGAAGTGTAGGCTTCAGATAAGGATTTACACTGAGAGGCCAGCTCCAGATTATAGATAGGAGGCAGGCAAAGAGAAAGGTACAGTCATAGAATTAGAGTTATTGCAGATCTGCATATCTTGCAGATAAATGAATATATTCCATTTTGGTTTGCTGTACATTTGACAGTAGCACAGAAACAAAACTGAATATATACGTTTTGAATTATAATAATCTAACATGACAGCTTGGAATGAACAATATAAAAAGAAAGAAAAGTTGCCCGTTAAATGGCACATTTTAAGCAATGGAGTCTTTGGAATTATATCCTTGTTTGACTTATCATCTGACTTACTGATAGCCCATTTGCTTCTCAAAAGCTTTAAGTTGGCTCAACATTTCACTAATGTCAACCACATAAATACGAATTGAGAGCTTACTGCATCCAAGCACAGTTCTAGGAACTGGGGATTCTTAGTAATTAAGACAAGTATGCCTGTGCCTCTCAGAACTTACCATCTAACACTGTAGTCTAGTTTAGCATGAAGAAAATAATTGTCTAAGTATGGACTACTGAAACTAGAACAGTACTGTTAAAACCTGTATGGCCCTTGCATCATTCACCACCTTGTGAACACATTATTTATTGAGTGGAAGTGTTTAAAAACAAAAGTTACCATAATCTTCTTTAAATTCTAACGTTTTCTTTTGCTCTCTGAGTTCACACTCATTAAACGTACTTTAATATGGATAGTAAAATATTTTCAGAGCTCAGATAAACAGTTTAGGGTAACTGAAGTATAACTCCAAAAACATCCACTGATTGCCTTTGAAGTGTAAAGCATATCACGTAGTCCTCCAAGGAACACAAAACCAATTAAGACCTAGCACCCACTCAGGTTGTCTGTAACTCCATTCAGGGGGTATTTACATGAAGAACAGAAACAGAAAGTAGAATGAGGTGAACACTGTAATAGAGGTTTAAACTTAAGTTCTAGATACATGTGGGATGAAAAGGTTAATTTGTTAAGACAGCTGGAGAACTCTACAGAAGTTGAAGTGGCACGGATGCCATGAAGGATGAATGGATCTCATCAGGCAGATTGGGTGAAGGCAGAAGAGTGCAATGGTTAAGAACTGGCAATACAAAGTGATGGTCAGAGTTCTGGTGCTCTCTCTTACTAGCTCTATGACTTGGTCCAGTTTCTCATTGGTGAATGGGGATAATATAAGAGTACATCATAGGGATGCTATGAGTATTAAATAAGATGACTCATGTAAAGTGCTTTATCCAGTTCCTGTTACATTGTACTAATAAATATTAGCTTCTATTATTATAGACTAAGAGTGGAGGAAGAGAAGCAGGGAAGTACAGATTATGCTTTAAGTAATAGCTGAAGAGGTGCGTAAAAGGCCTATTGAAAAAGCAAGGTTAAGAGATAAATTGTTGAGAGCCTCCAAATGCAAGAAAAATAATATGGCCTCTATTATTAAGAAACCACTCAAAAGCTTGGAGTAAGGGAGTAAGTGACATAATCAAATCATAATTAAATTTTGTTTCACCCTTACCAATTTTAAGATCATATTCCTAAAGCCTTTTTAAGATGAATAGTGGTACAACAATCATGACTTTGAGTACTACTAATGATATCTACTGTTCACCAAGCACTTACTATATACAAGCATTGTGCTAGGTACTCTGCATATTTTTTTCATTTAATCATTACCAAAAAAAATTATGAATCAGGTATAATCAGACATATATAACAGATGAGAAAACTAAGACTCACGGAGGTTAAGAAAAGCCCAAGGTCACACACCTAAAAGAAAAGTGAGTGCTATCAACTGATGAGTCCTACAGCAAACTTAACAGTATGGTTCTGGTTTGTTCTATCCTAATGTTTATCATACTCCATTGCATTTGACTGTTTAATTGTCTGCTACTCCTACTAGAGTGAAAGTTCCTTAAATCAGGGACTATATATTAGCTGCCATTGTGTTCTAGGCAACCAACACCCTATCATGAATGATTAATAAATGAGTGAATATAATTTTATGGCAGAATTTTCCTTAAATGGCATAATTATAAGCTTCATCTGATTATTGCAAGCATGCTAGAGATGTGGCTAGAATGTACGTCCATAGAGTTTATATTTTTACACTTTTAAACTATATAATACAGTTATATGAAAAGGAAAAAAAATTCTTTGTTAAAACTAGACTATATTTAGAGTCCTCTAGAGTCAATTTGACCCAGAGTCAGCCCAGTCAAAAAAAAAACAAAAAAAAAAGTACCAAACAAAGATGGAAACAGGAAACACAATTAATAAGTCTAAAAATGGGCAATCAGTAAAGTTTAAAAAAAGACAAACACTTTAGATCATTTAAGTATGGGTTTTGTCTGGCTGACTGATGTTGATTCTCTAGCTCCAGACCAACATGACATGAACAGAAGTTATATGGTCATTTGGTTAATACATTGAAACTTATATTATCCGTTAAGCATTACTATGGACAATCTTAAATGACTTGAAATTTAAAAGAGGAAAGCCCATAAGACAATTTGATTCTTCCAGAAGATTTACAGCCCAACTAGCCTTTTTCCTTGGTTCAGTAAGCACAATGTGAGGCTTAAGATGATTCATAATGGCTAAAGAGTGGCTAAAAAAGATCATGTTCTAGGATGTTAAAATTGCCAGGAATAATCTAAATAGAGAATGATGCAGGCAGAAAATATGCATGTAAATGTATCTGGATTAGACGATCACCAAAGACTTTCATTTCTGCATTATGATTTCTGTATCTTTCATATTTCATATTTACTATGGTTGTAATAAAGGGTCTAATTCCATTCATGATTTTTGACTGCTGATAGCTTTCAAGGCCCATCACCACCCATCCCTTTCTGTCCCTCATTTAGGCAAGCTGGTGAGAAATCTTAGGTTCTCCCTCCTTTGGTACAGGTGGGAATTTCAAACCACACAGTCCCTGCTCTTTATACAGGAACCCAAACCCTAGACCCATTCCCAAACTACAGTAAAGACTGAGTGAGCCAGCCTCCTTTTCCTACTCTTTCAAGCTATCTCTGGACCTGCTCTTTGCAGAATGCTTTTTTTTTTTTTTGTGGTACGTGGGCCTCTCACTGTTGTGGCCTCTCCCGTTGCGGAGCACAGGCTCCGGACGTGCAGGCTGAGCGGCCATGGCTCACGGGCCCGGCCACTCTGCGGCATGTGGGATCTTCCCGGACCGGGGCACGAACTCATGTCCCCTGCATCGGCAGGTGGACTCTCAACCACTGCGCCACCAGGGAAGCCCACGCAGAATGCTCATTTTGTTAATAATAAATTTTTTCATACCCTCTTGGTGCATGTGTGGCATCGTGGGTCTCAACATCAGAATCAAATTTTGGGTTGGGTTCACCTCTGCAGAGTGGATGACAACAGTCAGTATATATAATTTTTGTAATGTAAAAAGGACTTAAAAATGAATAAAGTTTGAATGTTGACAAACCTCATCAGCATATATACCATGTCTCTCTCTCTCTCTCTCTCACACACACACACTCTTACACACAGACACACACACACACACACACACACACACACTGAGCAAAGTAAAATATGTCACTTTTCTATGTGCATTTCCTAGATATTTAAAAAAAATAATTCTATATCACATCATGGAAAAAACTAATGCTTTCAAATAATTTTCTATGGAAATATGATATCTTATGAATAACTGATAAACAAAATGGACAGTGAGGGAATTTTGATCAGAGTATATTATGAATTTGACTCAGAATAAGCATTTATCAAGTGCTATTGTGAGCAAGGCTCTGATATAAAAGCTTTGCATATATTAGCTCCTTTAGCCCTCACAACAACCCTATGCAGTCGATATTTCAGGAGCCCACTTTACAGATGAGGAAGCTAAAGCACATGGAGATTAAGTAATTTGCCCAAGATCCCAAAGCTAGTTAGGGAGGTGAGAACTGAAAACCCAGAAAACATGTCTCCAGAACCACATACCATAAAATATTCCCTTAACCACCTCTTCTCCAAAATTTAATAACATCAGTTTTTTATCATATCTCACACAGGATTTATTATCTTTTCTCTTCATGTGGACATTTTCTAAGTTTTTAGCATTTTGCAAGTGATCAATCCCTAAACTAAACACAAGTTCCAGACAGGCAATTATCATGGGTTCAATTTGCATTACATCCATTCCCATTTTTCCCTTTCCTAATAATGGTCCAGTTTTCCTTCATGCATCCGTCTCTACCCCATAAGGCCAAATGCATAAAGGCACAAGTACCACATCTTGAGCTCCACGAGTGAACCCAATGGGTAGAAAGGTAATCCCAACAAGTCTGCCACAGTGAATGGGTCAGGAATACAGACATAAGCCAGTAAGCACCGGGCACTGCCCTTGCCACAAGGATTGTTTCAGGAATGGACATATGATCTAATTTAGACCAAGGAAATACAAAGAAAGATTTACATAGAACTCCTGGGAACTAAGTTTTCTCGCTCAATAAAAAATCACCAGAAAAATAGTTCTCACTCCCTCTGAAAGTCATGAAACAGAGCTGTGAAGCCTAAAGTAACTACAGTCATTTTGCCTCCATGAAGGAAGCCAGCCTGAAGATGAAGCCAATACACAGAGGAAAGTACAGCTGAGCAAACTTTGGAGAACCAGCCAGAGCCACTGGATTAAGCCAGCCTGAAGCTAGCCTCCTTTGAATTTTTGAGCAGGGAAGCTAATAATATTTATTTGCTTGTTTAAGCTAGTTTAATTTTGTTTTCTGTTACTTGCAGTCGTAACTCACACACATGTAAAATCGGACTCCCTCTAGCGATTTTACACTACTCTATCCCTTCAGAGAACACGCTCTTGGTACCAATGTAACATCCCTTATTCATATGGAGTGGAATGTCAGTAACTTTTCTCTCAGATTTGTGGCTGTTGGTCTGTATTTTTCCTTTCCAGAAATGTTAAGTGTTTTACTCCACTATTTCTCATCATAGTTAATCCTCAGCTTTCTCACAGTTTGTTTTTGCTACCACGTCATAACAGATATCACTGGGAGGAAGCTCGTAACAGCTGAGTTGTTTTTTTTTAATTGATTCATTCCTTATACTTTCTGAGACATCACTCCCATAGGACTCTGATACAGTGACTGAGGGTCAATGAAGGATGAAAGAAAGCTGGTCAAATTGAGCACATAGAGCAGTGAAATCTCACACATTAAAAAGTAGGGAGTGTGGAAAAATAGGTAAATGATTGAATAAATTATACTCTAGGCCAGAACGTCATGAAATATTATGCAGTTATGCAGGGTTTTTTAAAATTATGATTCTAGAGACTTTGGTAAACATGAAAGAAAAACAGTCATTATCCTAAGTGGAGGTAAAAGATACAAAATTGTATACACAATATTTACAATTATACAGTAGCCACAAACCAAAAATTTTTTTAAAACATAATTTTTAAAAATTTTATTGAAGTATAGTTGAGTTACAAAACAGAATTTTTAAAACTCTGAAGCAAATAAAAAAATAAAACACTAAAAATATAGTAACAATGGTTGCACTAGAGACTATAGAAATTTCTTCCAGTTCTTCTTCTACTCTTTTTAATGATCACAGATTATTTTATGAAGAAAAATTTTAATTTTTTCACATAGGAATACCATACATCATTTTCAGTAACCACATGTCTAAATTGACAGATTTGTTTGAGATGTACAAAGATAAGAAAGTTAAGGAGGGAACATTCAGCATTGCATAGTTTAAACATCTCAATGTCCGCTTTCCCAGAGAGGTTTTCTAGGCCAAAGGAGATGCACAGTCTCCAAAATAAGACCTCACACCCCATGAAATTTAAATACTGTCTCTCAGGTGCTAAGAAACAAAAGACCACCGATTGGGTCTTCGGAGTCACTTGGCAATCTTTCAGCCTCCTCCAAAGCAGTAATACCACACAAGAGATAATATAGCTCAGGAGGGGAGAAAAAAGAGGACAGAGTTGTGAATCAGTCCAACTTAGTCGGACTATGCAAAGAAGGGAAAAAGGCAAGGAATTAGATTAACACCAGGCTGCAAATCTGTATATATCATTATTTTCCAAAAGTGAACCTCAAAGTGAAAGGTTGAAATGAAGGGGAGACAAGAGGAAAATGAGGTGAAAGGAGATGGAACTGGAAAGATCGAAGCCAGAGATATGTGTATAAAAGGACAAATGATAAACCAGAATTATGAATAGAGATAAAGGAGTTAATAGAAAGGACAGAAAGAAAGTGAACAGGCAACCAAACGAGAAAGGATATTCCCAGCGGTGTCAGACCTGATGATGGAAACCCTGGCGAGACCCTAGGAAGGGAAGGTGGAGGTGAATGACAAATGTGCAGCATCAAAATAAATCATCTTTTCTAGACTTTCTGCAGGAACAAATTTTCCAGAGATTTAGATTTGGTAAACGGACCAAGCTGGATCACAGTGAGGAACTTAATACAGGATTTGAGATGTCAAACACACAGAAGCCAAGGGGTGCCTGTAATGTTGAAAATAACACCACGCATGGCCTTTTAGTATCAGGCTCGTTTCAAATAACTGCAGTTCAGAGAGACTTCTCTAAAAAAGCTGCGACAACATATTAGTTTTTCTTTAGCCATAAGATATAGCAATAATCATTCAAACTCAATGTATTTAGTCTTATTAATTTTTCCTTAGACTCGAAAACCGTGTATTGTGTTCATGCATGTTTTGTATTATTTAACGTGTTTACATTTAGTATTTGAAATCAACTCATTATTTATTCATTATAATGTGATAGAATTGTCCGACTGAGAGAAAACACATTTGAAAAGAATCTATATTTTCTGATTTTTAAAATTACAAGTTTTCAACCATAAGCTGTTAACTGGGAGTGAATTTGGTGCTTGAAGCTGCTTTATTAGTTTTCAGATCCGGACAGACCTTAGCCATAGTAATTAAGAGAAATGGGCTCTAGAATGAGAGGGACCTGCCTGGGTCCAGGCTCCACAGTTTTTCAGCATGTTGGGCCTGTTTCCTAAGCTCTCTGACCCTGAATCTCCCTAAGAGATAAAATATCAGTACCTGCCTCAGACGGCTATTGTGAGGATTAAATAAAATGACACATATTACATACTCAGCATAGCATCTGGCACATAAAAAATATTCAGCAAATGCTGCCATTAGCTCTGAAAGTCACCATAATTGTATCATTGTCAATATTACTGCCAATATTGTTGCCCCTGAGAGTGGGAATCTCATTGACCAAAAAATCACTTCTTACTTAGTTGTGCACATATTTCAGGCATCCTGAAGTCCCTGACCTTACGTGTATCATTTCCCTACCTCCTCCATGCCCTCTTTGCCTGGCTAACTCCCTCTCTTCCCCTGTCAGCTAAAACATGGCTTCCTCTGAGAAGTTAGCCTTCTCTGACCCTAGAGGATGGGCTTGGTACCTAGCAACCTGCTCTTCCTCTATGCTCTTGTCATCACATTACACTGTAATTCCATGTGTATTTTATTGATCTGTATCCCCCCTCCTATTACACACACACAACTGTAAGCTTCATGAGAACATAAATCTATCTTCTTGGCCTTCATTTCTAACCCAAACATGTAGTCAAAGCGTTCATGGCACATACTAAGTTACTAATAAATGTACGTTTTGAATAAATAAAAGACACTTAGCAAATAAATGTTAAGTTTTACAAACCCTATGTGCTAGGCTGAATCATAAAATGTCCACTAATCCAGAAGCACCCCATAACTACTGAACTATGAAATTCACTGACTAGTTGCCAAGAGTCTCCTAAATCAAAGAATTTGACAATAAATAAATAAAGTATCTTGACATATTTATGAAGATCTTTGAAGCAGTCAGCGAAGAAAGCAATTTAAATAACATGTCCTCAAGAAAATTTTTACAAATTTAGTCCTTTCCTGAGTCCAGCTATCTTAGTAGTTCCTTGAATAGAAATTACCTTAATGGGAAGAATGATGGAAAATAGCCATCAGAACCGCATAAAAATTCATCTAATAAACATTTGTGAATACTTCCTTGTGTGTTAGGTTCACAGGCAGATCAAAGAAAGACAAAATACAGACTTTCCTCTCAATAGGTTGATAATCTAAATGACATAAATGTCACCTCCCCCCACCGAATTCATTAATGAATGACATTTATTTGTCGTTTATACACATTTACTTAGTGTTGAATTTGAGAGGTCCTTATTGAACATTAATATGTACATTAAGGTTTTTTGCAACTGACATGAACTTTTGTATTTGAGATAAACTAAGCATGCAGGTTGTATTACAACTTTATGATTAATTCAGTCATTTGAAAATAAACCAGTTTCTCCAAGAGCACATGCTCATAACATCCGTGAAATAGACAAGATGATTTGTATATAGCTTCTAAAATTTTACCCCGAAACGTCTAATTATTTTTCCTTTTGGCAAAAGCTTCTGACTGAACACCTGTTGAAGCCATTTCTGTTCTGTCCTTTGGGGGCAATAGGCGAGATCAGCTCCCTCACATGCTGCATTTTTCTCAAGATTCACCAGGAACCTCATAGACTTGTTGCTGCACAACCAGGTGGCTGGTCCTGTTTCTTCTCCCCCCACCTTCCCCTCATCAAGAACAATATACTGGATTTCCTTTTTCTTTTCTTTTCTTTTCCCTCATGCAAATATCCAAAGTAGTGGGGAGATTCTCTAAAGCTGACAGAATTTAACCCAGCAGATTAATTTCACGAACCTGCATGGAACAAGAGTTTTGCTGATGAAATAGGAGATGAATTGGGTCTTTCCCTGTCCCTCAAAGCTGAGAAACATGGGTGAGAACTATGAAGATATCAGTCCTTCAACAATATCAAAGGTCAATAGTGAAAAAAAAATCATCTCAACAAAATGATAGCTACTAAACAGTTTACCGGACAAACACTGAAACCATTTCCCTTTGAAAGTCAAGAAAGTCTTAATTTGTAATTACACATTTTGCCTTTGCCTCACCAAGACAATGCTTGGAACAGCACTTAGGCTGCATGTACTTATAAGGAAACCTTTTGTTTTGATGTGTTAAGAGACGGGCATGGTGGCTCTCAGCATCCGGCTGTTGAGTATTCCCATTCTTCCTCCCCGCAATGCAGTCCATTCTCAATTAGTGACAAAGTCTTATTTCAAATTCTGAGTCTATGGTTCTATTTTCCATAATACTAACACCCCTTATTGTATCCTTTGGGATCCTGGTGGGAAACAAATCCATTCCAAATCATTCAAATTCAGAGACTCCGATGAAGCAAGAATTTACATAAGTTTTGGGCAGGGTTAAGGGATGGTGACACATGGAACAAAGAATGGTGAGGCACCCAAAGACTTCAATACTGGAAGGAAAGAGTGTTCCAAGAGCCCAGAGGGATCTAACACTGAGGAGGTGGAACCATGTAGTAGGAGCTATAGCCATAGGAGACATAAAGGAGGAAGAGGAAGTAAACACTCTGACCTCTCTTTCTTCTCATCCTCCCATTGATCTCCTACTGGCCAAATCCAACTGAAGGTTAGAAATCAGCTACAGGAGGATCCAAGTAATAAAATCTGTAGGGAATAGCCTCATGGAAGTACAATGCAAGATAGATAAGGGCAAAGAATAGATCTTGCATTGAAACAAAATATAAAGAAAAAGGTAAAGACACATCCAAGCAGAACTTGTTAGCAAGTTATTAAACTGGTCCAGCAATGTTTATCCCCAGTGATCTAAATAGAAGAACCATGGAGAGTTCTCCAAGTGAAGACTGTAATGCATTAGTGCATAAATAGCACTGTCTAATTTCCTGTCTCCTCCCCTCTTCTCAAGCTAAATAAGGGTCCCCAAGAGAACTACTCAGAAGTACTGAAAAGATGTTCTCCAAAAGGGCAGACTCTCTGGCAGTATTCTTGCTGAGGGACAGAAGCTCAGAGTCGACCCTATACCACTGCTAGCACAAAGCAAGAGCCTTTAGTCCTCAGGAGTTTGGGGGTATAGATACTGATATCTAACCTCATCTGGAGAAATGAGGATGGGCTGCTAGCCAGAACATCCATGATAGCTGGATGAAAAGAGAGTAAATTGGTGGAATCGTGCCAAGTTCCCATGGATTACACTGACACTAAGAAAGATGGATGGGCATAAGGCAAGTAGGAAAACATGCTTACTTTCTAGGGCCATGAGATAACAGCAGATAGAAGCTCTGTGGTTGGACCACAGGACAGGTAGGGAGGTGAGGGAGGCAGGCACAAGAAAAGGGGGTGCTGCAGTGTCAAGATACACTGCACAGGGAGCTCCAAAACACCCCAAAAAAGTGGTCCATAAGGCAGAGCAAGCATTGGGCTCCTGCCATAAGAAAAGGTATTTGAGAGCCAGAATAGAAGTACTAATAACCCATGTTAAGTGAAAAGGGTTTTATCTCTCATCCTCTACTCCCTTCTCCTCTTCCCCCACCTTGAAGGAACCTGAAGCAAGAAGAAGAAAGTTAGGAGCAAGAAGAATGGAACAATAGCTCACCAGATCCCCCTAGCCCACGGCTGGCCATGGAGCCACTGGACAGGGAAAGGGGAGAAGCTTTGATTTGGATGAGAGACTGTGAAAGAATTTCCTTTGGTTTGTACTGGACCTTTTAATACCTAAAAGTAAGGCTAAGATCAAATATCTGAAACTGACTATGCAAAAGGCTGCACAGCCTCAGAAATACTGAGAAATTAGAGGAACCAGGTCCCTCTAAAATGTAAGGTGAAAGTTGGGGCTGAAAACAGGCAGTTGTATTGAAAGTCTCTATAAGAAGCAGACCTACTCCTCCCCGATCTCAGAATAAGACTGAAGTAATAGCCCTCCCTGGAGCCATTGAACCAAAGAAGCTTTTAAGATCACACAGCTAAGAGTGGGAGTGAGGTGTCATAATGAACAGAGGTAGCTGACTTACCTAACACCGGAAACCTGTAACCCCTTTGCCCACCTGGGTCCCAGAACACTGACTGCCTAGGTTTACACACCTCCCAGCAGGAAACTGGAATTCTTGTAAAGGATACTTACCAGTCTAAAAGAGATGACCTTGGGGTTAAGAAATTGGATGGCAGGTGTCTAGGGAGGAAGGAAGGTTCACTTTTTACTGAATATCTTTTTATTGTTTGAATGGTTTACCATGTACATGTATTGTCTATTAAATATAATAAATACACAAACATTTTAAACATGAGCATTTAAATATATGAATGTTTAAACTGATATGAATGCCTCAAAGAGACATAAAAATGATACTGAGTCTATGAAACAAGAAAGGGATGTTATAACAAAAGAAAGATTCTAAGACCAAAAAAGAGCTGTTGGAGATGAAAACATGATCACAAAAATAAAATGTGATAGGATGAAAGTTTCCAGAGAAAAAAAGCAAGTTATATTAAAATGCTTGGGAATCAAAACATCATCTTCTCAGGAGCAAAACTGGGCAATGAAGAAATACCTTCACAGTTCTCAGGAAAAAGATTTTCCTACTAAGAACTCTTAACCCAGTCAAATTAAGGATCATTTTAAAGAGAAAAATAAAAAATATGCAAAGTACCAGAACAAATTTAATTCCCACCACCTTTTTCAGAAAGCTACTAGAGGATGTGATCCAACAAAATGAGAGTAAAAATCAAGAAAAAGACATGAGATCCAGAAAGCAGGAGACCCAACACGGAAGAAAGACTAGGGCCACTCTAGGATGTTGATAAAGGAAAGTTTGAGCCTAGAAAGCAACTAGTCAAGAGTGAAGAAAGAAGACAGAAGGCTCCATAATGGATGTATCCAAGAAGAAAGAAAAAACAGAAAGATGGACAAGAAGGAAGGGAGGGAGGGAGGGAGGGAGGGAGGGAGGAAGGAAGGAAAAAAGAAAGGAAGGGGAGAGGGAAGGGACGAAGCAGGAAGGAAAGATATGTTTGACTAAATTGAAAGGACATTTATAATTCTCAGAAAGCTGGAGTATAAATTAGTGAAAGTCTCTAGATATCATTAAGAGAGAAAGAGAGGCAATTATTAACTTCAAGAAATGATGTAATTTGAGTAAACGACTTGACTCAGCTGTAAAAAGTATTTACTTAGTTGTAACACTGAATGTGGCTTTAATCAAAAAAGTGTGATATAACTATATTGGGAGACTGGGGTGAAGGCAGGTGGGCAGGGAAGAAGGGTATGTTGCAGGTTAAAAGAGTGAAATCCTCATCTTCTACAATATTTAATCTAAAATTGTTAAATCAAGTCTAAGGATGTTGTTTTAAAATATAGAGGTAAATAGCATAAAATTAGCTAAAAATTCAAAGTGGATGGCTTTGAAGAATGGGAATTGGAGAAAAGTGGGGTAGGGACTGGTCAGAATTTTTTGTTATTAGAAGCTCGCTACTATTATTTCAAATCTTTGTATATGTATATACAAAATGTTATATACTATGTATATATGTGTGTGTACCTGTGATAGAGATTAAAATTTAGATTAAATATTAAACAATCAGCCATAAAGTTCACGGTTACACTTGCAAGAGTAAAGAGACCTGTTGAATAATACAGAGTAATTAGAATTCCACATGTGGGTCTAATAGGAAACCGTTTAACCCATAAAGAAAAGGAAAGCGCCAAAGGTCATCACATAGAAACAATGGGAAGCATTAAAATAATGTAACACAAATGAGAGTGTTTCCATCTCTGGATGGAGTGCTTTAATTGCGTCTCAAATAAATACAATCTGGAATATTTATAGTTTTAACTAATCTAATTTTCATATAATATATGACAGACATTAGCCCTTCCTTATACATGGAAAGGGTAAGACAGCTGTTGACTTATCGTTTGTACAGCAAACTAAATGGAAAATCAGTGAAGTCCCCACAGCTCCTTTGCAAAATATAACTTGGTGGCAAAGAGCTTTTGATGTGCTCCCAAAGGTGAAAGCCGACTAGGAAGGGCCCATGTCAAGATACTCAGAGGCAGTAGAGCAGCTACTCACAAGCAAAGGGATGGGACATCATCACTCCTTCCAATGTCCAACTCAGGGGGACCAGAAAGACAACAAAAGTGTTCCTATTCTTTTGCTGTTCATCAGAGATGTCCAAGAATGTGTTTTAAATTGTGTATGTTTCTTTTCTGGTTGCAAATAGGAAAACAAAAGTTAACAAGAGAGATGGTTCAGAAGTATTCAAGACAAAACAGATCTTTAATTATGCTTCATGGAGCACTCAAATTATTAGCAGCCCTTCCTAGGATTTTTTAAATCCTGACACTTGTTTGCATTATTTTCTGATAAACCTCTAAGGCAAAGAGATTTACAAAAAGTAATGGGAGAAGTCTCAGTTGCAAATTCAGAGACATTTTACTTTCCAAACTATCCTTTAGTGTCAATGTGAGCAACAAAAAAGAACATGGGATTTAGAATCAATAATACCAACCTTAACATTAGTCAATCTTGCACTAATATTACCAACATCAAAGGATTCTTGTAACAATTATAGATGATTTATGTGAGCAGTCTGGCATATAATAGATACATAATTGTCTATTATCATTATCCTCTGAATAGCTTAGACTGTAGTCAAATATAACCTTGTAAACACTGTTTCTATCAAGCTCAGTTTCACAGATATGGAACACTGGTGGAGAAGAGAAAATGTTAAATATTTTTATGGCTACATTAATGTCAAGAGGTAATAAGACAAGAATAAGACCGCTTGTCCTAAAGTGTGGTAGCAGTTAGTGCTATTCACCAAATGTTCCCCATTTAGGCCCCTTCTAAGCACATGGCTGGGGAGAGGGAGCCTAATATTAGTTTTGGCCTACGTGCTGTGAGCAGGAAGTGGTGTGCATCACCTGGGCCAAGTATTTAATTGCAAAGCAAGACCATACAAAGCTCTCTTTTCCAGCTAGCATACTGACCAGCAATGTTCACAACGGTGGCCAGAGCTCTCTCAGTGGAGGTCCCTAAGTGGCTACAATGTACAGAGCCTCTCTGATGACCCATAATTGACATGCAGTGTAAGCAAGAAATGAAGCTTGCTGTACATCTTTGAGCATATTTGTTACTAGCCTAACCTAATTGATAAATAAGGGAAGATGATTCACTGTCTGGACAGCAACCTATCAGTCTGTCTCTGTCTCTCTTTCTCTCCCTCTCTCTCTCTCACATAAATAACAATTATTATTATTATTATATGGCACTAGGCAGTCAACTGAAAGATAACATGGCATTAGGGATGGTCATGTGCATGCTAAGTACACATAGAAAGAGCCTACAGAGAAAGCGTAACAGACTACACGTCCACTCACATAGATAATGACACCCTCACAGGGACAAGAAACAAGAGTTAACTAAATGACAATTTTCTGGTTCCTCTGAAATGAGTTGTACTTCCTATGTTTTATTTCCAAAAGAAGTCATTATATTCTCTCAGCACACTTTTACTACTTGAGCTAGTTTGAATAAGTTTCTAGTCCTTGCAACAAAAAGAACGCTAATTAAAACTGGGCCTTGGACCAGAGCAAGGCACGTGGAGCCCAGTACCATTACAGGCAGTATATTGCTAAGAAGGGCAACAGCGGAGAGATTAAAGGGATGACCCCTTGCTCTACAGCCTGACAGGCAAGCCAAACAGTGCAGTTACTGATGGCACACTCAGCAAGCCCCCAAATAAACCTTAATGACCATAGTATTATCATAAGGAATGTTCATTGCCTGTTTAATGAAATACGGAAAAAACTGCTCATCCTCCAAATTAAACAAATGTTTATATTCTATGTAGTAAACAGCTACATAAAAATAGGTCATTAATGAAAAATGTTTGCATGCAAAGATCTTACTCCAAGGAGAATGTGCGTTAGGCCAGAACATAGTTCATCTGGTATGTACAAGTGCTGCAGGGAAAACTCGAGCACCTGCATGAACATTTGATTACTTAACCAGGCCTTTTGTCTAGCCTGTCAGATCTCCCTGTTAGAAATCCCTTTTTCTGACACAATAAAAAGAAAACCAGTTTTTCAAACGAATGTTCTTTTACTCCAAAAAAGCAAGCCAGGACTCATACCTGCCATGTGTGTCTCCATCTCCTTTCAGGAGACAGTTGGTAATTATTGCAGGGCTTCACTCCGGGGAGGGATTGTCCCTGCAACTTTCACTGATTTGTTTAACTAGCAGTGAAATGTGATTTATATGCCTTTCTCCCAAGGTGGTCTTCTCTAAAAACCACAGCAAAATGATCATCTGCAAGCTGAGCTCATGGTAAATAAAACCAGGTCCTTTCTTTTCTAAAGTGGAAGGTCTAATCCTGTAGTCTTGATTGCTTTCCTAATTACAGACTCTAATCATTGCCACAGTACCCAGTGGTGGCAAGAACTCTGTAACTGGTTATATATTCCACCCTCATCACGAACCTCCTCACGTAAACCCAGTACCGAAGCAACTCACATCTACACGTTGCAGGTACTGAAAACTACACTTAAGTGAGGGCTTCATTTCCCTTTTCATTTGTTCCCTTTTCATTTGTTCTATCTTTCTCACTATTATATCACCAGGGAAATATGTTCTTCTCTTCCAATAAAAAAAAATTAGTCTGAAAGACTAGTATCATCTCCTGTGAATAGAATACTGAGGAATAACAAAGCAACCCAGATCCCAAAATCACAAGGGACTTTTTTTCTTAGCTCATTTCTCAAATATAGGATGAGTGGAGACAAGGAAGGTATGTATCACAAGCAGATCTCCCCACTCCAAGAATACAAAAGTCTTACAATAAAATGAGAGGTGCAGGCAACTCTGTGAAAAATTCACAGCAAAACATCCCAGAAGACCTCATCTTAAGGAAACACCGGCCTCCAACTGCCCACACTCTTCCACTTGACCACATGAAAAATTCAGATTCCCCTGAAGATATGCCTTTGTCCCAGGCACTACACCAACTCAAATTTGGGAGGAAGGAAAAGTTTTTAACTGAACTTAGAAAACAGGGGAAACTTAAAAACAGGGGAAAGTTTTTAACTGAAACCTAGCTATAGAATTTCGTACTTTGTAATTCAGTAGCACCTCCTAATCAGTATGTCTAAAGCTTTTCAAGTATGAGGTTTTATTACACTCCTTTTCAGAAAATGGCAAAACAAATTGAGGTAGAATAAAGGACTTAAGCCTAAACTCAGCCAGCAAGGCAGTAAGAAATAGAGGGAGGAACCCAGACACCTTTACTGTGAACTGGGCTTCTGACGTCTTTAAGATGCTGCCGAGTCACCCAGTTCTGAACTCAACTCAGCTTCAAGGAACAAGGTGATACAGCTACTCCTGAAGAGGATTAAAGAGGTGACAAGAAGATTTTCATCAGTGAAGAGGTCACTCAGAGATCACTGTCCAACCACCCAGTCTTGGAGATGAAGGAAGCAGGGAGGGAGAAACCACAACAGCTCTTCACCACCCAGCTAAAAGTCTATAGCTTCACAGCATAACGCAGCTGGTCCAGACAAAAATGGCAGCAGTGGGGCTGACTAGTAAGGTTTAATTTCTATAATTATTATTAAGTTTTTTAATAAATTTATTTATTTATTTTTGGCTACTTTGGGTCTTCGTTGCTGTGTGCAGGCTTTCTCTAGTTGAGGTGAGCTGGGGCTACTCTTTGTTGTGGTGCGCAGGCTTCTCATTGTCGTGGCTTCTCTCGTTGTGGAGCACAGGCTCTAGGTCCCCGGGCTTCAGTAGCTGTGGCACATGGACTCAGGAGCTGTGGCTCGCGGGCTCTAGAGCTCAGGCTCAGTAGTTATGGTGCACGGGCTTAGTTGCTCCGCAGCATGTGGGATCTTCCCGGGCCAGGGCTCAAACCCGCGTCCCTTGCATTGGCAGGCAGATGCTTAACCACTGCGCCACCAGGGAAGTCCAATTTCTATAATTATTAACTCAGGCAAGAAACTATCCACCTACTCATTTTTTTCTCACAAAAAGTGAGTGCAAATAAGATAGAGTCACATCTTAATTTTTATTCTTTCCAACTACCTCTGCAGTCAGTTTTACACATTCAAGGTGTTTTCTGACCATTAAAAAAATACCATAAACAAAGGACACTTTGTATTTTTTTAAGTGAATGAAAGATTCTTTAAATTCTATAGTGCTTTACAATTTTCAAAAGTTTCACACACTTGATTTCATATAATGCCGTAATAGTCCTTTGTTCCCCCTACCCCTAGACTGCCCTTCCCCTCTTCCCTCTCCCCACCGGTAACCACTAGTTTGTTCTCTATATCTGTGAGTCTGCTTCCTTTTTGTTATAGTCACTAGTTTGTATTTTTCGATTCCACACAGAAGTGATATCATACAGTATCTGTCTTTCTCTGACTTATTTCACCTAGCAAAATGCCCTCCAAGTCAATCCATATTGCTGCAAATGGCAAATTTCCATTCTTTTTTACAGCTGAGTAGTAGTCCATTGTATATATACCACCTCTTATTTATCCATTCATCTGTTGATGGACACTTAGGTTGCTTCCATACCTTGGCAATTTGTTAATAATGCTGCTATGAACACTGGGGTGCATGTATCTTTTAAAATTAGTGTTTTTTTCAGATATATTCCCAGGAATGATATTGCTGGGTCATATGGTAGTTCTATTTTTAGTTTTTCAAGGAATCGCCATACTGTTCTCTGTGGTGGCTGTATCAATTTACATTCCCACCAACAGTGTAAGAGGGCTCCCATTTCTCCACACCCTCACCAATATTTGTTATTTATGTTCTTTTTGATGATAGTCATTCTGGCAGGTGTGAAGTGATATCTCATTGTGGTTTTGATTTGCATTTCTCTGATGATTCTTGATGTTGAGCATTTTTTCCTGTGCCTGTTGGCCATCTGCATTTACTCTTTGGGAAAATGTCTATTCAGTTCTTCTGCCCATTTTTTAATCAGATTGTTAGTTTTTTTGATGTCAAGTTGTATGAGCTGTTTACATATGTTGGATGTTTACTCCTTATTGGTCATATCATTTGCAAATATCTTCTCCCATTCAGTAGGTTGTCTTTTCATTTTGTCAGTGGTTCTCTTTGCTGTGCAAAGCTTCTAAGTTTAATTACATCCCATTTGTTTATTTTTGCTTTTGTTTCCTTTGCTTTAGGAGATGGATCCAAAAAAATATTGCTGCAATTTATGTCAAAGGGTGTTCTGCCTATGTTTTCCTCTAGGAGTTTTATAGTATCTGGTCTTACATTGTGATCTTTAATCCATTTTGAGTTTATTTTTTGGATGTGGTGTTAGAGAATGTTCTAATTTCATTCTTTTACCATGTAGCTAGGATGCTTTGTATTTTTAAGATAGAAAAATTAGTAAATTGCAAATATTAATAAATAAGGTATTTCTCTCTTCATTCAGGCAGGCTTCTCACCCTCCTCCCCAGCAAAGTGCACTGACTAGTACAGAGCATCATGTCCTAATGAAGGCTACACAGAAACAGGAGCTCAGTAGAACCCACTTTCAGAGAATATATTTACTTATATCCTTGCCTCACAGGCAGTAATTCCCTTTCTGACCAGTTTTCTATAGAAAACTTTTCTTTTTGAGAACCAGTATCAGCTGACAAGAAGATTTTCATCAATTGAGATCAATATTAATCAAGACCAAATACTTGATGGGAAATATTGGAAAGATCAGGCCTATTTGACTGGTTTATTTTCAAGGCCTTTATTGTCCAAACCACTGCCTACTTTCTTATATAACTATATACAGCTTGAAAAAGAGACTGTGCAGGAGTACATAAATAAACTTTAGTATATCTAGAGATTCAAAGACATTTACCATTACCATTTTACCATTTTTTATTCTTAAACATTTATATTTCTGAGCCTCACACACATTCTTTTGAGTTGAGCTAATAATATGATTTCTAGTTTACAGATAAGGAAACTGAGGCATCCAAACAGTGGTTACATCTATCATTGTCCTTCACAGTTAGAAGACTACTGTTGACAGTATTAAGAGAGACAACAAGGCAAGTCAATTACTGAGCTGGATTAAACCTTCAAGTTCTCCTAGGTTTATGCTTGATCAGGGAACCACCTTGTCATTCCCACAAGGTCGTGGAGGGGGGTAAACTTTTTATAATGTTATTGACTTTAAAGGAGTCCTATCTTTATTTAGTTAACCCTTTATCTTGGTCCTTCCTATTTCAGATCCGCTGTCTGCATATTTCCATGTTTTGAGTATACTCAAGAGTAAGACTGTAAAGAATACAAAAATAAATCAGTACATAATGATTATCAGCCTGAATGCCACTAGGAGACAAAAGAAACTGCCACAAGGAACAAGGGAAATTAACATTCTTTCCTATCCACCTGGCAAGAACTAAGATCAAAATGAACTTGTTGGCAAGCTCTGTTAACATGGAAGCATTAGGAGAGTAGGGACCCCTCTAAAATATTCTGGAGCTGCTAAGGTCATATTTATTTGACATTGTGCAAGTTACTTAGCCTCTCTGAGCCACTTAACCTCTCTGAGCTACAATGTTCTCATCTGTTTAAAAAAATGAATTATAATGCCTCCTCTTATGATGATTAAAAGAGAATATACATAAACCACTTGATACACAGTAGACATTCCATAATTGACAGCTATTAATTAAATCAATCTGGATTACCAGTAAAACCATTCTATATCAATGGGAGGTGTAGGGCGGTGGTGGTGGTGGGGGGGGAATATTTAAATTAGCCTGACTGCCTTTATCACATGGAAATAAAGCATTCTATTTCTGCATTTTGGAAATAGTTTGCATTTATTACTTCTAAGATTTAATGGTCATGAAGGGACCACCAATAGATCAAACACAATGTTAATATTCTTTACCTCTCTGTGGAAAGAACAATGCATTTCACGAATGCCTTTGGAAAGAAATAATGAAGTTCAGAATTTCTTAATCGAATTCTCAGACCCTACTAAGTGATTTAATGCAATATCAATCTTAAATTCTAGTTACAATAAAATTTTTTAAGAAACTAAAAATTCCTCTATTAGAATGTGAATTCATATCTAATTGAGCCACTTGAAGTCATATGACATTAAGCATGCCATTTAAAACCTTTGAGCTATGATTTCTCACATGTCTGATGGAAAGGTTGATGTAGGTTTCTAGTTGAAAGCTGTTTCCTTATACCACATCATGCATTTTGTACAGTAAATATGGGCAGCGGTGGGTAGGGAAAATTATTAAAATAGGAGAGGGAAACAGAAAAAAAATAAGTTACTGTCCTTCAGAATTGAAATATGCTATCCAGGTCATTCATTCAAGCTCCAAAATTCTATGGTACTCAGAGGGCAAGGATAATATATGTATCTTTTTATCTCTTCCTCACCCCCATCTCAACACAATACTTTCCTTATAGTGGTATTTAATAATATTTGTCAATGAGGAAACAAACAAATGAACACATAAACTTTGTTTTACATAGTCTAACAGCCAAAGAATTGTCTAGGATTGTTCTTTTTTTAAATACTTTGATTCCATTGCATGAATATACAACAACCGTGATTCGCCCCTGGCAACATCTCCAAGGTAATCACATGAGAATAGGGGACTCTGTGGAATATAGTGGTGATGCTGATTGATCACAAAATGGAAGAAATGTTAAAATTTATTCTAAAAAGGGAAGTAAATGACATTTTCTGAGTTTCTATTTCAAATGAAAAGGCAGAGAAACAATCAGCAAAATGCCAAGAAAATTAATTCAATATGCATGGAAGATAGAACACAAAACAACCAACTTCAGAAATCTGTTTAAGTCACGCGGTAGGGACTCAACAGTAAAAGACCAAGAACTTCTGTTTTAGTTTTACACTTACTTCGGAAAAAGCCACAAACTTTACAAAGTATGCGATGGATACTTTCTGCTGGATATTTTTAATTTGATCCAATTGTTCTCGACAGTTTCTTTTACCACATCATGCATTATGCACATTAAAGATGGGCAGTGGGAAGGAAAAACTATTCAAGTGGGAAAGGGAAATAGAAAAAAATATATTTTTTCTTTCAAAATTGAAATAAGCTATCCAGATCATGCTAAACTGTATAATTTTACATAAGAAAAAAGGAAATGAAGATGGCAAAAATCATATTACATTTAGTGTTGAGAGTGTTAGCTTAATTATCTTTTGAATAATTCAATAAATTATCACACCTACAGTGCATTTTATCTTTTAAATTATGTTAAATCAGTAGTCAAATTTTACTTAGGAATTAAGATAGTGCATTATGAAAGCCTTCATTTAAGTTAGCTGCATTTAACTGGGATTGGAATGAAATTTATTAACATGTTTATACTCCTAGAATTTGTCACCTTTCCCACGTCCTCATTCTCCACCTCTAAAGAGAGTGCTGGCTTGGCCTACTCAGCTTTATCGTCTTTCCCTGCCTCTAAGGAGAGTCCCATCTTACCAGTCCAATGCCCCTGCTCATAATTTCTGGAAATCATCAGGGATTCCCTCTGAGTAAACTGAATATCCCCTGGGCCCATCATTTATGGGTCCCAGGTATTATCGATTTCTTACTTGTTGACACTAGGCGGACAGAGACCACTAACTCAAATAATAATCAGACCAGCTGCCTGCAGTTCTGTATACATCCATTAATTTATCTAATACTCTCTATTGGATAGGACAGCGGTTAAGAGGCCTAGCCAAGTCTTGACTCTGACCCTAACAATATCCACTTTTAAAACAGCTAGGATACGACTTCCCTGGTGGCGCAGTGGTTGAGAGTCTGCCTGCCGATGCAGGGGACACGGGTTCGTGCCCTGGCCTGGGAAGATCCCACATGCCACAGAGCAGCTGGGCCTGTGAGCCATGGCCGCTAAGCCTGCGCCTGGAGCCTGTGCTCCACAACGGGAGAGGCCACAACAGTGAGAGGCCTGTGTACCGCAAAAAACAAACAAACAGTTAGGATATCAAGGTAAGCTAGGATTCCAAACCCAAGAGGTTACTGGATTTGACCAGTAAATAGTAACAATATGATAAATAATTAATAATATCATTAAGGAAATTTTCCGTGGTGAGAGATTAGGAATCAAATGTTTAACCATAAATAAGAGAGCAGATAACTACTAACTTGAGGATGTGGGTATATCATTCAAATGGATTTACAAAAAAACATGAGATTCAAGTTGGTCGATGCTGAAATGTAAACCATGAGCTTAGGGCAAGGGTCAGCACACTAAAGTCCTGCCTCCTTTTGTAAATAAAATTTTATTAAAACACAGTCACACCCATTCATTTGCATACTACCTATGCCTGTTTTCCTACTTCAACAGTACAGTTGAGTAGTTACGATAGAAACCATAGGGCTACAAAACCTGAAATATTTATTATCTGGCCCTTTATAGAAAAAATGTTTGGCAACCCCCATCTCAGGCTTTACGAAACTGATGACTACATTGTGAGAAAAAGGTCTCTGAGTTCATACCTCATGTTCACACCTCAAATTATTTCACACTTTAGGCAATATTTGAGTAATCTGAATTTCACCATTTGGTTGAAGTGATCAATTTAGAGAGGTCTACAGATCAGTATATAATTTTTCATATATACACCTAGTTAGATAAAGTATACCCTTGTTTACTCTTCTGAAATATTAAGGAGCAAAATTTCTTTACACATTTGAATTGTAACATTTTTCAAATGAAAACTGGAATACTGTAAAAGAGTTTGAGGAGGATGAAGAAAAAGAAAATGCCTTTAGTGATGTGTTATGAGGAGGGAAACACTCTGAAGCAAGCTAAAGAATGAGGAGGTATTCTCAAAGATCTCTGTAGTAACCATCTGGTTACCATCTCTGGTAACCATCTAATTATCAGCTAATTATGACCACCATGAGTAAGTGGTGCAACTGCCCCTCCTGGATCCTGTGTGATCTTCATTGAACAGGAAGCTCTTTCAATGGCAGCCTCTCCCATCTTCAGTTCTAACCTAGTGAGAACAACGATGATAATTTAGGATGCTTGTATGTCCTTTAACAGTGCATTTCTAAATTTGGCGGTGAAAGGAGTAACCTCTAAACCTTCTTGGATTCTTAGGACTAAAATAGATGAGCAACCCAGTAACATCTGTAGAATAGGAAAAAAAGAAAAAAGAAAAAAAAACACCTCTAAACCTGACAGAATTGACTTGCACTGGACCACACTGGAAAGTCTCGGCCCCTCATCCAATTATCAGCTCTAACTCAGTTTCCAAAACCAGGGCCTCTTGAATGAAAGGGATGCCTATGATAGGCAGAAGGAAGAAAGGAAGAAGCCTACAGCATCACCAGTTAGTAATATAAATCTCCACTCTACCTTCTCCTAAAGCAAAGTGGAGCCATTTACACACCCTTACCCATCCCAGAGTTTGTTTATTGGCTTCATGCTACAACAGACTATTGAAGACTCAGTTGCAACCTTTGTTGTGAGAAAATGCCTCCCAAGGTATGGGACGCTCTGGCATGTGGTGTGCATTCTGAACCCGCACCCAGATATGATACTGTTTTTCACATAGAAATGATACATGGGTTGAGGGACCAAAGGATAAAAAGAGAAGTGGCCGCCTTCACTCTAATTCCCAGTAATTCATTATCAAAATTGTTGCTTCTCAACACCCAATGATTCATTATCGAAATCGTTGCCTTTCAAAACTAGAGGTCCCTGAGTTACTACCGGGGGTATATGAGGTCAAACTATTTTCACAATTATGCTAAGATATTATTTGACTTTTTCACTGTGTTGACATTTGCACTGATGGCAGATAAAACTGCTGGTGGCTTATCATGAATCAGAGCAGCGGCTTGTCATGGCTTATCATGAATCAGAGCAAACTATACTAGTAGCCATTGTGTTCTTTACCGCCTTGCACTCACAATAAGAAAAAACAAAAAGTGCCAATTATACTTTAGAATGCTTTTGATGAAGCCATAAAAAATGTGAATTATATTAACCCTTGACCTGTGAGTACACATCTTTTTAATATTCTGTGTGATGAAATAGGAAGGATACATAAAGCACTTTGGCAACACACTAAAGGACAATGGCTTAAGGAAAAGCACTTGTGTGATTGCTTGAGTTATGAGCTGAGAGCTAACCTTATTTTTCATGGAACACTAATTTTTACTTTTTAAAAAAATGACTGACAGATAAATTATGTCACTTCAAGAAAAACAACGGAACAGTAGGTGTGGCCAATGATAAGATTCCAGCTTTCAGAAGAAATTCAAAATTTTTAAAATGTGTATCTACCACTGTGAGCTTGACAGTTTTCTAAAACTTAGACTTCTTGATGAGATCAGTGGTAGTATTAACAAATGTGAATTTTTGATATTGTATAATGAAAAAGGTCAACCTTCAGAAGATCTGAATAAGTCAGAGAAAATATTTTCCAAATAACCAATGAATAGTGCTACAAAATCATAGAAGATCCATTAAAAACACAAGACAGCCCAATGGAGTTTAATGTAAAAGAGTACTAGACGTTTACTGGTGTGGTATCAGATTCTACATTGCAACTAACCTGCAAAAACCTACAACTAGTCAAGTTTTAGTGGGTATCAAAAAGGATATCCACAGTTATATGAAAAGACTATTAAAATACTCCCTTTTCACCAAGTGCATATCTGTGTGAGGCTGGACTTTCTACATACTCCACCTAAAACAAAACATTGCAATAATGAATAGAAATCCAGCTGTCTTCTATTAAGCCAGACATTAAAGAGACTTACAAACATGTAAAACAATACCACTTTTCTCCTCTATAGTTATTTTTCCTTAAAAACATATTCTATATTTTAACATGTAGTGAGCTTATCACTATTTTTAATGAAGTAATAAATAAATATATCAAAATTATCTTCAGTTTAATTTCTAATATGGTAAATATCCATCACTATAACTATGTAAACAAATGCTCTTTGGGAACCTCAACACTTTTTTAAAGTGTAAAGGAGTCCTAAGACTAAAAGTTTGAGAACTGTTGCCTTAGAGACTCTTTTTTTTTTTTACTGTAATCCAATGCTGTCCGATAATTCCTAACAGTTCCCGGCTGACAAGAATAAGGATTTATAAGATAACTATAAAACTTATATAAATTGAATGGTAACTTCAAGAAGCTTACAATCTCATATTCATTTTATAAAATCATTTTACAGTTACTTCTTTCTCAAAACCAATATTTCCATGGGAAAAAAAAATATTGAGGGATATCTTCTAATAAGTTCCTTGGAATTTATTTCCTTGAAAGCCATATTCTTAACTATGGGCATTTTATGCTAAATATGTCCTGTGTTCATTTAGGGTTCACAAATATGCATAACGTGCTATCAGGGCCCACTTAATCTTCACTTAACTGAACACAATTTAGCTGCCTTAATCTCTCCTCACAAATCGATTCTTCAGTTCTCTTTACCACTATTATTTCTCATTTCTGGATTTCCTCCAGTGTCTCTTTTCTAAGAGCTCACAAAGCAGCAAATTGAATTCCAGGTATGATCTCTCTACCACCCAATGGATAGGAGTGGTCTGTTCTCTGCTCTCCTAATGAAAAGCCCAAAATAATTATAGATCATCACTGCTAGACGTTATCTAATATTTTTGTCCTCAGTCATGTTGAGATACCTATAGTATTCACTGGTAGATCTCTCTACCACCCAATGGATAGGAGTGGTCTGTTCTCTGCTCTCCTAATGAAAAGCCCAAAATAATTATAGATCATCACTGCTAGACGTTATCTAATATTTTTGTCCTCAGTCATGTTGAGATATCTATAGTATTCACTGGCTTCCAGGTTATTCTTTCCTACTGACTTTCAGAACTGCAGATCAATTTCCCACATTTCAAGGGAAGTACCTATAAAGATAATCTTATTGACACCCTCAGTTCTGTAAGAGTGTAAGAGGGGCTGTGGTGAAAAGAAAGCCCAGTAAAGAACAAGAACAGGGGCTTCCCTGGTGGCGCAGTGGTTGAGAGTCCGCCTGCCGATGCAGGGGACGCGGGTTCGTGCCCTGGTCCGGGAGGATCCCACATGCCGTGGAGCGGCTGGGCTGAGCCTGCGCACCCGGAGCCTGTGCTCCGCAACGGGATAGGCCACAACAGTGAGAGGCCCGCGTACCGCAAAAAAAAAAAAAAAAACAAAAAACAAAAAACAGCACTCAACAACAACAATTGTATGTATATGTCTGCACACACATGTAAAAGTTGGGGAAGGTAATTATTTTAGTCACATAAATTTAGCCATCAAAAAATAACATATAATTTGGTTCATATACCTGATTTTTATATTCAGGGTACACCAGTCTTTCAGCATTCCATTATTTTCCTTTAAATTTATTACTAATGTGTCTTTTTTTTAGCAAAGTGGAAAATATTTTAGAAAGTATTCTCTTAAAGGAAAAATAGCATACCTTATGTGGATTTTTTTCACATAGTAGGACTCAGAATGTATCTTTGTATATTTAACATTTTTCCATCTATTTGTCAGTGGGATTTTTAACTTCTCAGCCTCTTGAGACATGCAATCACTATTAAGCAGAAACAAGCCAGGGGGTCACCTAAATTCAAAAACCATTGCATAATTAATTGGAAAAGGCTGTGCACTTATAGACGTTTTCTGAAGACACCATAAAGAAAGTAATATAGGAAAAAAATTTATTGTAAATATCAACAATATTCCTCTATTTCTGAGATGGATTTTATAAAATGCTTGTTTCAGAAGAAATAAATTAAAATTTAGAACGGAGAGATTAAAATGAAGCATTGTATTTGATGTTCTCCTCAATAAAGAGAAATTACTCCAACCATAATTGACATCTATTTCTGTTTTCCAACATCAGTCAGTCAAATGAATTGAGCTCTCATATCTGTGTACTATTCCTAGCTCCGTGAAAAAGAAGTTACTTTCAAGAAGCTGATGCTTACTCATTTGCTTTGTAAAGTTAACATTGTCATTAATTAGAAACTAAAGAAAATAAGAAAATATAATCCCTATGTATTCTAAATTACTTTGAAAAGAACCAGGATACGTAAGAAGATTAAAGGATTCTGATTTTAAATATTCATTATTCATATTGACAATCCCCAGAAAATATGTTTTTATTTTTAAGGGACTACCTTTAAAAAGTTGTAAACCTCTATTCCCTTTAAACAAACAAATAAAGAATTGATGGCTATCACTTAGTGAAGGTTATTGATCCCGCAAATTTTCTGTTTCTAGAAAAAAAGTAAATCTTTCAAACCTTGGTTTTTGAGCTACTTCTCAATGAGTATGGGGAAGCTCCTCAAATAAGCATAATTTAATTCCCTGTAACTTTCAAAATAACAGCACATCTTGTAGAACTTTGCAGATTTTACTTAGTCAAACAAATCAAAGAGTTTATGGTTTATTGTAAAAATTCCATTTAGAAAAATTCATACAGCAAAATAATTTGTTCCTTTAGAAGATCTGAGGCTATAATATCAAGCTTCTAACCACATTTTCAACATAACGATCAAGAACTCTTACTACCTTTACAAAGTATCTCCATCCAACCCCCCACACCCAAATAAGTTTTATTTTTAATGTGGTTAACCTGCAAATTTTTCTCTAGCAATTTTTTGTTTTGCCTGGATTTAAGTCCTATTATTAAGTCCCTACAATTCAACATATATTTATTGAGAGTCTCAAGTGTGCAAAGCTCTAGGTTAAGCACTGCTTTTAAATCCCTGAATCCTACTGTAAAATCCTATTTTGCCTACATCAGTGAATCCATTTCAGAGGGTAAATAACTACAGTAGCCTTCTGACTGGTCCCCATAACTTTAATTTATCCCCCCTTAATCCCACCTGAAAACTACAGCCAGATGAATTGTAAAATAAAAATTTAATAGCGACTGTTGAAAAAAGCACAAAAGGCTCCACTTTTCTAAAGTAAATTCACATATTGCTTTTAGCTGTGGAAACTTTTGTTTAAATAAAATACTTTCTAAGCCCAATACACAAAACAGATGCAGGTAGAGTTCCTTGGATTAAGATAGGGAAGGGGGAGAAAAGACCATGGGTTCAAAGGAAAATGTTTAGGCTTCTTGCCTTGCATTGAAGGTGTTCTACAAATAACCTCTGTATTCCTTAACCACTATCTTCCTCATACTGTCTCCATTCCTGAAACTTCTGGATCATGCATTTTGATCATTTTCTCTCAGATACATTCTGAACAACACTACCTCAATCACCCTTGCTTATGCTTTTATCTTACCTGAGATACAGCTTCCTCACACACTTTGACCATTTAACCTATTTCTAACAATTATTTGAGGCCTAGTAAAATTCTGCCTGCTTTTATACCTTTCATAGTGACATAAAAAGTAGTGAAAATTCTCTCCTATGCTTATCATATGGACTGCCACTTAGCATTGTTAGGTAATTACATGAAGATAGCTTTTATAGAGTTTAAGGTAGTTTTTCCAAAATTCCCTCATTGATTTATAAATATCTTCTCAGTTAAATTACTTCTAAGCAAACAATCTTTCAATCCAGATTTCCTGTGTTTGAAGATCTGTCAAACTATTGCCGGTCTCAATGTTTTAGCCTCTGTCTTAATTACCTATTGCTAGGTAACAGCTTGCCATAAATTTTGTGGCCTAAAGCAACACACATTTATGATTTCACAATTTCTGTGGGCCAGCTTAGCTGAGTCCTCTGCTTAGGGTCTCACAAGGCTGCTATACATAAGGTAACCGCCAAAGCTGCAGTCTCACCTGAGGCCTGACTGAGGAGGAATCTACTTCCAAGTTCACATGGTTGTTGGCAGTATTGGGTTCCTCACAAGTTGTTGGACAGAGACCCCTGTTTCCTGCTGGCTGTCAGCCAGAGGCCACCCTAATTTCCTGCCACTATGTAACATAATCATGTACGTCCTGTCACCTTTGCCATAATCTACTTGGCTAGAAGAAAAGTCACAGGTCCTGCCCACACTCAAGCAGAGGTAGTTACACAAAGGCATGAATACCAGGAAGTGGGATGATGGCTGCTGCTAAAATTACTATATCAGTGAAAGGAAGCTTAGATTAAATGAAGCCAAGAAGACTTTTAAGTTGGTTCCAGGCATCTGAGAATCTTCACACACATCAGTAAAAGGTATACGTATGTTCCAAAATGCTCAGTAGTTTTATAAATAGTAGTGTTAGGACATGGAAGGAAATTTTCTTAGCACATACACCAAATACCTCATCAAAATCTTAAGGGATGATGTGACTTTGCCTCTTGTTCAAAGGATTTTTCCAGCTGATTCGTTAAGAAAAGGAGCTAACATCTTGGAAATGGTGGAATTCCATGTATTTACTAATACAACTGGGTTTGGAAAAGACTGATTGATTTACGAAGAGTGTAGCACATTACCATCAGTGCCAATCATTACAGAGGCATGATTCCAGATGTCCTCTTCCAGAGAATATGGCCAAAAGCAGAGGACCATGATTCCCCATAACTGTAGAGAATGGGGTCCAGTGAAAGTCTGAGTCAACCTCAAAAGCTAGAACATCTGCAGGGAAAAGATTTGAGGGGAATTCACAGGAAAGAATAGAATGGAGGAACTGTAAACTAAGTGTCATCAAGTCGGGCTCCACACAGCATTCAAAGTTCTCAATCAGGAAATCTGTCAAGTAAATTAAGGAAAAAGACAAAGGGATTGTTTTGGCTAAAAAGTTACTCAAAACTGAAACTAGATCTAAACTCAGGTCCCAATATGAGTTTTCTTTGGCATATCTCAGTCCCATGCATAACAGTCATCTATTCATTCATTCTTAGGGAGACATACACAAAATATACATCTCAATGGGGCATCGGATCCTAGTCAGTTTTTCCATAACATTCTTAATAAGAGAAGGGATTTGGAAATTTTTCACACTAGGAGAACACTCTGGAAAAGCTACATTAATGGGAGGCCAACAAAGTTAGTCAGATATTTCTCTAAAAATGTATTCTAATGACTTAAATATTTTATATTGTTTCTCTCTGCAAAAAAATGTTTATTTATATATATATATATATATATATATATATATAGAGAGAGAGAGAGAGAGAGAGAGAGAGGGAGAGAGAGAGAATGCCTCCCCCTTAGATTTATGTCAAAGTTTTAGGACTCCATGACCATTTTCTAGAATTAAACCTATGCACATATTATACTGAAAAGACATAAAAGTAGATCTGTGGATGCTTTTTTTTTTTTTTTACAGATGTATCTCAATTGCCTAAAAGAACACTTGACATAGCAGATGCTCAATAAATATTTGCTGAGTGAATGAACAAAAAATCAGAGCCGGGAACGATTTCAAAGTTCATGTAGTCCAACTGATGTCTTGCTCAGTATAATACTCCCACAGATTTCTAATCTTGAGCTCCTTTCATTTGTAGAGCTCCTTGGAGTTGACAAAGTTTATTCATGTCTATTATTTTATTTCATGTTTGACAAAATATTCTATGATCAGTATTAATACACTTCAGATGGAAAAACAGACTCCAAAAAGTGAAGTTATGTGTCTAAGATAACACAGACAGAGGTGGAGTCACCAGTTAGTTTGTTCCATTCATTACAATTTTATGTGCTTGGCCTCATTTTAGGTACCCATATGATAAAGATCACCTACATCCACTTCATGCCAGCCTGAACCCTCTTCTTTTGGATTTAAAATTGCCCCTTTGCAGGGAAGGGCAGGGTGAGCCAAGCAACCCTGAGCAACATCAAAGCCACCAATTTTCTGGAAAGGCTGTCAGTGCACCCTGGCTGCTCTGTGTTCAGTCACTCTGTGTTGGGAAGACCGCCTGCCCTCCATTCTAAAGATTCCTACAAAGACCTCACTATGGTAGTGCACATTATCCCAGCTCCTAATCACATTGTCAATCTAAAAGAGAAAGACTGTAGCTGTTTGTTAAGCACCACTTATGTTAAGACCTTAAACCTAAAGCGAGAATGAAGAGAAGAAAGAGTTAAAGTATTTTCACAGTGACTCCAAGACAGTAGACACTTACTGAATGTTATATTAATTAATTAACTAGTTAAATAATTGTCAACTTTGTCAAATACAGGTTTTTCAAAGGCTGCTTTTACTAACAGCATTGTTCTTTCACTCTTATCAGAAATCTAGGTGGAATTCTTAAGAACACAGATCAAAAGCAAAAATACTGTTTTCTAAATGTGGCAACAGCATGAAACTAAAAAGAACTAAAATTCATTCAAATGTAACCCAGGTGCCAGCTCCCTGGATGTCCCCAAGTCCTCCAAACTATATTAGGTCAGCCTGTTCTTTATTTGAATCTTTCTTCCACTTAGGATAGGCAATCCAGAATCCATCTCTATTAGGGATTCAGGCTGATGGGGTGAATTATGTTGATTCTAATTATCTCTGGCTCCCAGTTATTGCTTTCTCACAATTCTCTAGCATTAATGCATGTTATGACTTTTCCCCATTCTGTTGCCCTTTTGAGACTACCCTGCTATTGATCCTAGGTACCAACAAAACACAAGGTTTTATTGAAGGTTTAGGACAAGAGAATACAGCATAGCAACTTAAAAACTAAACATGTATGTATCCCTAAATGCTTTATTTGGGGGTGGGTCAGTTTTATAAAAAATGTTATTTAGTATATAATTTTCTGAGATTTGATTTGCTTTATTACGTTTCTAAAATTTATCCATACAGTTTCAGCTGCAACAATGAAGATAATATTCTGGTTCTTAGGCTGGATGGTATGTTCACAAGTGTTTATTATTAAAATTAAATATCACTATATACTCTTTCATATGTAACAAGTATTACATTCTTAAAACATTTAAACTAAATATTAGCCACTTCAGTTCTTAAAATTCTGACAGCCATTAACACCTCCAGGAACTTCTCCTTCTCCATCCAACTTTATTCCTTCCAAGGAGCTCAGTCGAAGACCACATTACTAGGCTCCAATCTTCCTTCTTTCCTCCCTCCTCTCAATCACTTTCTTCCAACTGCAGCTCTTAATCCTTCTGATTCGTATTACTGATTTTTCCAAATGTATTATTCCATATTGACTTGTAATAAGCAGCCCCAACCCCCAATATCACAGTAGGTAATACAATAATACAACATTCTTGCTCATGTAAAATCCAGAGCTAAAGTTCCTGACCAGGAGATCTCCGGGGCAGCTGTTCCTAGTGGTCCACCTGGGATTCAGGCTCTTTCCATTGTACATTTCACCACCTCAAAGTCCTTCTCTTCCTGCTGTGTGGTTGGGGGAAAAGAGCAGAAAAGATCCCACAGGGACTGTCTATGGTCAGGCCTGGAAGTGGCATACATCACTTCAACTCACTTTCCATTCAAAGAGCTCAGTGACACAGTCCCCCCTGGACACAAGGGGCTACTGGGAAATATGTGTCTTCCTCTATGCCCAAAAGAAAAACTAAATAGTTTGGTAAACTTGTAGTACTGTCTCTGGTTTGTTTTTTTTGTTTTTTTTTTTTTTGCTTCTCCAGCCTGTTCAGACTATTGTGGGAAATGAGGAGGCAGAGAGTAAGGAGTTTATTTTTATGTATATCTTTCATACACAAATAGATATCAGGCTACTTTCTATACAAAAGCAGAACCCTTTATATGAGTCTACTACAACCATATAATGGGATGGGGCGCACTTCGAGATAATAACAGAAGTTTTCCTTATTAACACTTTTTTTTTTGGCATTGCCATTCCTTGCCACAGGAATGGAGATCAGAAGGAAGAAGTCAACTGAAGTCCTGAAGCCTTTTATTTTTTTCAATTTGTTTCAGAGTCAGCTGTCTTAAAATTTTAAGCAAGGGAAGAAGTTTTCGGAGATAAAAAGGTACCTTGAATCACAAAAAGCCTGGTTTTGCATATAAAGAGTGACAGCTTGGAAGACTAAAATGGAGTTTATTCCATAAGCCTTAGAGTAAAGAAAACTTAATCATGAAGGAAGAGAAGTTTCCCCAATTCAGAAGATTATATGTTGGCCAGTGGGTAGGAAAGGAAGAACTGAAGGTAACTTGCTAGAGTATAAATATTGGTAGCTGCTTGAGAAAAGGTCTAGTGTTCCATCTCCTTAGGCTAAATAATGACTGGGAAGGATGTCAGAAGGGAAGGAGGCATCTCTGGATGGTATACTGATAGAAATCTGAGATGAGTTTGAAAAGATTCTATAACAGAAAGTTCATTGCCTGGCTATAAAGAGTGTAACCAGGAGCTCGGTAGAGAAGTCCCCCGTCCAACACTGTACCCGAAATAGCAGTGGCTGAAGGAGGTGTCTAGAGGGATGGTCTGAGAGCTTCCTCATAAGAGTCTCAGCACTCCAGATAGATGGGGCTGCATCAGCCAAGAGTTACCCAGCAACCTTGACAGAGTACATATAAGATTGGGCGTCAAAAGCCCTAAAAAAGCCTTGTAGTGGGGTAAGAACTGGAGGCCCATGATAAGGCGTGAACTCAGCATCAGGGACAGAGGCCAACACCCAAGACCAAGAGAAAAGACTGACACTGCAATGGAGGCCATAGAGCATACGGGAGGTCCAGCAGGCCAGTTGGCTGGCTTCTAATGCCAGAAAGAAACATCAGATAATCACCATCACCATTCCCCAAGAGGGCCAGATTACAGCATCATAATTAACTAAGTTGTTACTGAAAGAGACTTAAAGTTTAACTGAAAGTGCTAATTACCTTAAATTGGCAACAATGAGTTGGCCCTCATCGACAAAAAATGGGGATTTGAGTAAGCTTATGTTAATTCCAGGAAAACAAAGAATATTGCATTTTTTGCACACAAGCTGTAACTTGTGCCTATTTACAACTTTATGCCTTCTAGAAACAACATGTTATTGATGACATACTGTGTTTTAAGCTCTGTACTATATGTTAAGAGTGCAAAGATTAATAAATCCAAGTTACTGAACTCCTTTTATGGTCTTATAGTGGCGTGGGTGTGTTAGCTAGGCTATAAAACCTACTGCATCTGAATATTTGTATTAGTATATAAATATCCTAAACAAGGGCTGAAAAAATAATAAAGTTCCTCTTTAGCACACAACTAACTATAAGCAGTCCAGAGTGGATACGGTAGCTCCACAGTATGGGGGATGCAGGCCTCTTCTGCCTTGTTGCTCTGCCATCCCAGGGTGTTACCCATATCTGCATAAGCAAAAATGGTTCACCGTACCCATGTTCTAGTCAGTGGATAGGAAGGATAAAGGGGTAAGGGAAGGGCATACCCTTTACTTTAAAAGGCACGTCTCAGAAATTGCACACACCATTTTGTGCACAAAGCATTGGCAAAGAACCCAGTCCTACGGCAACACATACTGCAAGGGAGGCTGGAAAATGCAGTTCTCATTTGGACAGCCATATGCCTGATTAAATCCTTTTACTACATAAGGACCCACCAAACATTGGGAGACAATGTAGCATCTGCCTTAGTCTGCTCCTCTGGCTTCTCAAACATGCGCAATACGTGATCCAACAAAGAAAAGAAACTAACTTTGGAAGGGAAAATAGAGGGAAGTATGAGGGAAGAGACAGCATGCTAATCAGGCAGGCCTTCAGAGAAGAACTGATGCTTGAACTGAGTCTCATAAGATGCGTAGAAGTTCACGTAGACCACAGAGCAGAATAAAGGCATCTAGAGGGAAGGAAAATAAGAACATGTGCAATAGCACAGAGTGATATCAAAATATCAAATGTGACATTTGCTCTTCCATTTAGGGAACTGCAAGTAGTTCTATGAAGCCAAAGTGTATGGAGGAATAGATGGAGATGAGATTGGCTCGATATAAAGAAATCAGATAATAAACAGTCTTCTAAGGCCAGTAAGGAATTTAGCCATTGTTCTGTAGGTAAAAGGGAAATGCTGATGAATTTTAAGTAGAGAAGTGGCATAACCATATTTATATATTTAAGAGATTACTCTTGAGACAATGTAGAGAATAGATGAGCCTGAAGATAAGGATAAGATTTAGGAGGCAGCTGCAATTGTACAAAAACAAGATTACAAGGGTATTACCTATGGCAATACACATAAGAAATAAGAGCTTTAGGTGACAGATTCTGTAGGACTTGGCAATTAACAGGCAGTAGAAGTGAAGGGGAAAGAAGATTACTGATGCCTGGGTGGATGCAGCTTAAGACAGAATTCAAAATGAGATCATGGATATGTTGAGTTTGAAGGTACTAGGGATACTAAGAAACACCTGAGCGAAGGTGACCAATATTTATATAAAAATAAGGATCTGGAGCCAAAGAGGGAGGTCTAAAATGGAAATGTGTATTTGGAATCATCAGTGTGATGTGATAGCTGAAACATCTGACATCAATCAATGAAAATACCGAGGTTGAGAAGACATCTGAGAATGGAAGATTGCTTAGTAGGCAGTGCCAAGTAGCACTACCGACCTTGTAAAACATTTCTGGAAGTCAGATTTCAAGGTTCTGGTCCACACAAGTAGTTAATATATTCAAATACATTGAAAGTCACTGTAGGGACTTCCCTGGCAGTCCAGTGGTTAAGACTCTGAGCTTCCACTGCAGGGGGCACGGGTTCGATCCCTGGTTGGGGAACTAAGATCCCGCATGCCACGCAGCGTGGCCAAAAAACAAAACAAAAAAAAAGAAAGAAAGAAAGAAAAAAGTCACTTAATCAGGAGCTGACAGTGAATCTGTAAGGAGAAGGAATTCTGTTGCTCTATAGCTAGAGAAGGAGGAATAGAACTTTAAAATAATGATTATAATAAAGTGTAAATTAGAAGATCTGGATGCATATCCCAGGTCAGTCCTTACTGGTAGGTTGAACCTGGGCACATAAGAAACATACCTTCAAATAGAAAGAAGAATTATGTGCAGAAAGAAGCAAAGACAGGAAATTGAAAGTAAACACTGCCTGTATTTCCAACATGTTCTAAATTCCTGTCCTTCTTGGACTTTCTTCATTCCTACCTTTGAGTTCCACAAAACACCACTGTTATTTATAACAGATTTCTCTTTTTCCTCCTAGTCCAAAGTAAACTGATTTGCTTCTTGCAACAGTAAGATCCTAATATACAGATACAACATCCTTTTAGAAAGAAAAAGTTAATTTTCTCCTACATGGATGCGAGGAAGTGTGAGGAGGAAAGTGGGTAGAAAAAACTATCCCTGTCTAAAGCAGAGATCGTTAGGTACCATCCCATATACATTACCCTCTTTCCTCAAAGAGGAAAGGAGAACCCACATTTTAATTGATAATTGGTTGAAAGCACTTTGCAGTCTCCCTTGTAGCCCGTCATGACATGTGACAAACTTCTGAATGATGAGATGTAAGTGGAAGATGATATTGGAACTTCTTAGAAGACTACTGAAAGAACACTAACTCATTTAGAAAATACCTTTTTGTCCTTTCTCCCTTCCTTCTTCGTTCATTCTGGACAGCTGACATGAGTGCAGGAGTTCCAGCAGCCATCTTGAACCAAGAGGTGACCTTGAGAATGAAAGCCATCCACAAAATAGTGGAATTAGATGGCAGAAGGAGCCCAGGTCTCTAATGACCACAGAGCCATAAGAAAAGCCTTGAGCTCTCTTCTCTGTTTTTTTTATATGGAAGAGAACTAAATTTCTATCTTATTTAAGACATTTGAAGTTTGCTGTTATACACAGCTAAACCTAATTGTAGCAGATACTTTTTAAAAAATCGATATGCCTTTTTATAATTTATACAACTCCAATTCCTAATATTACTACTGCATTTATCACAGAAAGTATTCTCTCAAACTAAAAACTTATTTAAGAACTCTTCTTCTTTACATTTCTTTATAGGAGAAGTCAGAGTGATGTGGTGGGGAAAAAACTTCCAGAAAATTAAGAAACCTTTATCTAGATGCTAGTTATATTACTTTATTAAGTAATAAAACTTCAGGTACTTTTTTTTAATCTTTAAAATGAACGATTTGAACTAGATGATGTCTAAGATCCCTTTTAACTGCAAAAACTTCTTTTATCCTGTATGTTTTGCTTTTTTTCACAGGATTATTGAAGAGATCAAATGTATGATTATTTTTTAGCAAACACATAGCACTGTGCCAGGCACTTTGCAAATATTAATCATCAAACAGACCTATGAGGTAGGTGCCACTCAACTTGCCCAAAGTCACACAGCTTATATTTGGCAGAACCTGGATTCAAAGCCAGGAAGTCTGACGGGTCTCTGATCTTAACCACTATCCCATCCTGCTTCAAATAAACAGAGCCGTAAATAAGCCCCACTTAACGAAGTCACTCCAGTACCAATGACTCAAAGAACCTAACAGGACCTGGAAACTTTATTTATAAAATATTTCCAAAAAAAAGAAAAAAAATATTTCCAAATGTGATTTCTCCCACATATCCTTTGAACACAGTATTGGTGAGAATGTCATAGTGCAACAGAGACTTCAGAAGGGTACCTGTGCCGTGCTCTGGATTCGATGGGTGCATAGTTTCCCTGTGAAGCAGGACTGAAGAAATTTTCTTAGAATGGCCTCTGGGGAAGAAGGATGCTCATTCTTTCTAGTAAATCAGATTTTTATTTTAAATAACTAGATAAATGAATAAACAAACCATCGCCTATCATTTTTTCAAGCTGGGCTGTACCATTGATCTTGCCACTGCCATGCAGCAGATGGGCTGCGCTCTGGCATGTCTGATGCTGAGCTGCCATCTCTCAGTGGCTCCAGTCACTATTTCTCTTCCTGTCCCTAGTATGTGAATATTGGGTTTCACATAGAAATGTGAAAAATGCCTTTAAGCTCATTTCTACATGAAATACAATATATTTGCCAGATAAGCTGGACCCTCACATTATTCATAAATCAATTATGTTTATCCTTAGCCAAGAAAGTACTACAATGTTCTTTCCTCATTTTGAAATCTAATCTGATATTCACAGTAATTATGCTGCCTTTCATATGAATCACTGTCTCATCCTGTAATCGTTAGTACTATGGCTGATTCATTTTCTGCCTTCTAGTATTTGAAATGATCATTTCACTTGTGGTAGGATTTTGGGAGTTATTGAAGTAAATCCTTTTATTCACTAGACTTTCCTTTTTTTATCTCATCTTCAGTCTCTTTGTTCAGATTTTACACCAAAGTTCTCCAAAGGCTGTAGCAAGTAGGGGAAGAACAAACTGTTAAATCCTACTGAAGCCAGAAAAGCCATACAAATGGATGGCGAAGCCTCTCTCTCCACCACTTTCCATTGATCTTGCCTTTCCTACCGGAGTCAAACCACACCCGTCCTCTTATTTACCCCTTTCATCCCTCTAAAATATAGTCGTGTTAATATGATGTGCTGAAAAGCTTTTAAAATACCGAAGTCTTTATTTCTGGTCATTATCCAGATACACATAAATAAATATGAGTTATTTTCTAGGTATCATATACATCACCATTTTGGAAGAGCCACATTTAAAGACAGATGTCTGCTGCCCTGGAACCTCCAATATCACATTATTCCATGCATATTAGGAAGGTGTCATGGGATCATCTCTGGTTCAGACCCTCTGGAATGTAAGGCAAAGTCTTGGGATTATGCCCTGCTGCCCTTTCCACATTAAATGCTCCACTGTCAGAATGAGTGAAAACAGGTGGACCGAGCACAAGGCCATCTGACTCGGACTGCCAACCCCCAGGTGGAATGTAAGGAGATGGAAAAGCAAGAACTTTTGTGAACACTGCTGTGGCTGTAACAAAAGACAATAATGAAAGGGGACTTTTGCCATCACAAATATTAATAAGGGCTACTCCAGTGAAAAATTCCTTTCCATGGCCACAGTCACAGGTAGATTCAACATCCATGATAGCTTTACTTCAGGAGGGGTTGTTTATATTATACTCCACTTAAGGGCTATTCCGTACCTAGAAAACTGACAAGCTTACGCTATCTTTGCATTTGAAGTATTGGGCTTTTCATTTTAAAACATTAGGTATGAAATTCCATCTTCAAAATGAGAGTGGCCACTCATTGAATGTGTAGGATACTGTGCTAAGAGCTTTATAGTCACAATCCTATTTGAACCTGCAAACAACTCTTTGAGGTATTATAAACTCTTTACAGATAAGGAGATAAAACATCACATACTTATTAGAGAAGATCCACATCAGAAGTCAGGCTTTTGGAACTCCGAAATTCATCTTTTTAACTAGATGTTATTTTTTTAATCTCATGCTATATTGCCTTTGCACTCACGCATGGATTGCCCAAGAGCTGTGCCCAGTTTTTCCCATACCAGTATGTCTTGCTACAACCAGTTGGTTTTTAGAAACTTCCTCTTTGCTTTCCTCTTTCAATGCTCACGGGGTTGTTTTGATTTTTTTTAATGGAGTTAGAGGAAGTACTGAACAATGACAACATTATCCAAAAGCAGAATTTGTTTTAAATGGTTTTCAACCATTGTAATTTTCTTAATCAACACATTTATTCTATCACCACATAAAAAGATACAGTACTAGCTGGATTTTTATTTTGTCTGAAGATGATGCTGCATTTTGTAAAATGACATGTATAAGATACAGAAGGATACACCTCTGTGCAACAAAGCAGTTGGTCTTAAAATGGGCAGTTCAGCCATCAACTCTTCCCCACCCTTGGTTTCTTATATGGAGCTTCCATGACATCTAGTGGATATTCTGTATACAGCACGCAGGAGTTCTAATTTAGAAGCACATTCACCATCTTACATTGCTAATGAAATTTTAAGTTAATACAGCACTTCACAGTTTACAACTCACTTTGGCATCAATTATTGGTTTATGAGCTTGATGTAATGACCTTCTTATACTACTTAGATTTTTTAAATATTTATTATAATTGTTACACCAAAGCCATCGTTTATTCTGAGTACAGGATTGAACCATAGAATTTGATTCTTTGGGTTTAACTTCTACAAAAGTAACAATTCTTTAGATTAAATATCAATAGTTAAATCAAACTTACATTTTTTTCAATTTTTTTTTTTAATTTTTATTTATTTATTTATTTGGCCATGCCACACAGCTTGCTCTTAGTTCTCCAACCAGAGACTGAACCTGCACCCTTGGCAATGAGAGCGGGCAGTCCCAACTACTAGACCACCAGGGAATTCCCAAATCTACATTTTATTTTTTATTTATTTTTTTTTTGTCGGTACGCGGGCCTCTCACTGTTGTGGCCTCTCCCGTGGCGGAGCACAGGCTCCGGACACGCAGGCTCAGTGGCCATGGCTCACGGGCCCAGCCGCTCCGCGACATGTGGGATCTTCCCGGACTGGGGCACGAACCCGTGTCCCCTGCATCAGCAGGCGGACTCTCAACCACCGCGCCACCAGGGAAGCCCCCAAACCTACATTTTTAATAAGAGTCTACGTAAACAAGTAATACATCTGTATTATCTCAAATCACAGTAAAAAATTATTAATATACAAGTAAATTTTCTATGCCTCTTGCTGAGTTAATTTAAGAATGATTTTTGCTAAATTTTAAAAAATAGTTAACACTATTGGAGTAAGAAATAAAAGACCAAAAACTGGTTTAAAAAAAACTAAAAATGATCATTTTCAGCAGCTTTTTTTTATCTCAAAGGTCTATTCTCCAGTAATTATACTTTCTGTAGATTAAGCTAAAAGAAGATAATTCATGGAAACCACCATACAAATAACCAGAAAGATTGTTTAAGATTTTTTTTTCCTAATGTAATTTCTCAGCCTAAGAAACCAAAAGGAGAGTCTGAGAGAAGTCTGATGCACAAGTGGTTTCTTAACTGCAATTGCAGAAATAAGAGCAAGAGACAAGGGCCAGGAAGGACAAGAGTGGATAGAGGGGAAAGAGCCAATACAAAGGTGCAATACGGAGCTGGGCACTACTGTGCGTTAGATTTGCAGGACTTTCTGAAAAGACTTATTGAATATACTGTACCTCAAAATCATCTGATGGAAGGATGAAAGGGCGGAGCATTTATCTGTCAACTCACATCCCCCATTGGTCAAGGTTTGCCCCCTGGGTTACAAACTCTCCCACACTTCCAGGTTGCTCACGGGTGTTCAAGCATCCCAAGCTGCAGGTGTCAGAGAAGGCAATATGGGCCAAGGCAAGGCAATTCCGGTTACACATAAAGTAGGTCAACATCTGTGCAAAAGTGTTCCCTGAAACCATGACTGGAATGAAAGATCAGGCCAAATGGATCTGCAGTTGTACATAAGAGATGTCCAATACATGTACATATAAAATCTGTGTTATGTTCACAATAAATAGGTCATTCAAGTTTGTTATGGATACTTTTATACTTTATGGACATTATTAAATATGTTGATTAATTGATGCAATCATCACTCTAGCCAATGCACAGTAGGAGTCAAAATTACAGAGATCTTGAATCAGCAGTAAAAGCCATTCATCTTGATCAGCAACTATTTTAGTAGTGTCAGTCCAAATAATGTTCACAGTAGGAACTGTTATGTGGAAATATTTAAATCTTGTAAAAAGCCAACATTTAAAATCAATTATCTCGATGTGAAATCCTGATATGGTGGGAATAACTGGCTCCTGGGAAGGAACTCTGTTAAACTTTCATAGCAGTCCCAAGAGCAGATGTTTTCCAGAAAGAAGAGAAAAACGTAAAAGAAAATGAGAGTGGGAAATAGAAGAAAATTAAAATCCTACCTCAGATCATGAAAAAGATTTCCCAAAAGATAAATTTAGATTTTGTCTGCCAAAGGAAAATTAGAAGTTCTACTATATCGTATGTCCCTGTACTGCTCAAACTGATCACTTTATCATCCTCAAAGAGTAAAGCTTTTGTTAGATCCTTTCTTCATCACTGCTATCAAACTCAATTCAAGATAAGTCAAAGACTTAAATGTAAAAAAAAAAATAGTTAAATTCCTTGAAGACGACATAGGTGAATTTTTTTATAATCTTCAGGATGAGGAAGGCTTTTTCAGCCAGAAATCTTAAAAGATGAGTAAATTTTATTAATTAAATGGTAAAAACATATATGGTACAAAGATACGCCAAACAAAAAACCAAATACTTGTAGCATGTATGACAGACAAGTAGATAATATCTGTAATATTAAAAGAGCTCTATCAACAATCAGCAGATTGACCATGAGCTCTCATTTCAGACACTATTAGAAGGAAAATAAATGAATATTTTCATTTCTTAATAAAGAATTTGATAGTTGATGCTCCTACTCTAGTCACATAACAAAAACAATAGCAACACAACAGAAGCAGTCACCATTATGATTTATTGGTTTTATTTTGAAATATATGTACATAGAGACAGAGGAGATTGCCATAATCATTTTAGTGCTTAACAACTCCAATGTCATTAATGTGGCCCTTTATATGGCTGTACTCACAATAAAGTATAGAAAGTCCTACTTCCCAGTAAGTAGGATGATGAGAGTCTCCTGACAACATAATTTGTATTCCTATTCATTATGCCAAGGTCAATATACCTCCTTTATAGGTTTGTTGGGGTAATGATTGAGGCAATATATGTAACTTCAGCATTTCAATAAGTATTTTTCAAAATAAAATAAAGATAAAAGAGCTCTATCAAATCAGTAAATACAAGATGAACATCACAGAGTATACCAAAGAACTTGAATATACAATTAATGAATGAAAAAATTAAATAGTAATTAACATGAAAATATACCAATAGCTAACATCTACTGAGAGTGAGTTTACCAGGAAATGTGAAAGCTTTATGTGTGCTAATTCATTTAATCCTCACAACAATCCTACATTATTATATTATTATTATCACCACTTTACAGATGAGTAAACTGAGACATTTAGAGGTTAAATAATTGGCACAAGGTCAGAAAGCTGATAAGTGATAAAGATAGGATTTGAACTCACACAGACTCCAGAGCTTGGGATCCTAATCAACTACACACCCTCATTATTAATCCAAGGCAAATGCAAAATCAATGTACTGCTTTCTACCTGGTCAATTGATAATGATCCTAAAGATTATCAGTACTCTATGGGCACTCATGAATTGCTGATGGAGTGTCAAATGATACAATCTTTCTGAAAGGCAGTGTAACAATATGCATAAATGTTAAATGTTTTCTCTGTGTTGCAGACATCCTTCCTCTAATAGCATATCCCAAGGAGAGAAAGAATCATAAAGATGTATAAACAAAAATGTTCTTCAAAGCATTGCTAATAATGGGAAGGAGAAGGAAAAGGAATACACTTTAAATAAAGTGTAGCTACACAATGAATGAATATACAGCCTTAAAAACGGGTGATCTACTCACTGACATAGAGAGGTCTGAAGATTACTGAGTATAAATTCTAACTACAAAGCAGGATACAGACAATGATTTTCAACTTTTTGCCATCACAGATCATGACAGCCTTTAGAGTCCATAATGAAAAGCGGTTCACTGAGTCACTGATTCTCAATTCGATTGGTGAGGGGCGCACAGTCCCCAGTTATAAACCATTAATGTATAGTATGAGGATATATATAGATAAAGATATATGTATATATTTATACTATATATATAACCATATATATATATCATATACATGTATATACGTATATAACTCTATTATACATATGTTTGCTAAAAAAATCTGAACAGATCTTTACAAAAACTTGAACAATAAATATTAGCCTGAATAATAGTATTGGGAGCTATTGATATTTCCCTCTTCATATTTTTTATTTTGTTTGAATTTTCTATACAATTGTATATTATCTGTCAAATCAAAAAAATAAAATAACACAATTTCTATCTGAAAAAAGAATTAATGCCTTTGATATGTTCTTCTTAAGCTGCGGAAGACACCACCATCTTTCTGTGTTCCCCCATAGGTCATCCAAGTTTGTAAATACCTTATGATCAGATTTCTCTTATTTCATCTGCTGGGTTACTGCCATACTTGTGGGTCTTCAAACAAGGACCAATATATGTAAAATGAGTGCTTCCTTTATAGATGACACACTTAAATATTAAGCCTAAATGATGAAAACACAGAAGGAAAAAATGCTGACCTGCTTTGTGACTTTCAAAGAGCCAACTTCCTCCTCCCACAAGAGGTAACTCCTCACATTCCTTAAGGCTTTAGCAGATCCCTGTTCCCTTGAGGAGAAGCAGAGCGCACCAAACTTAAGGAGCCAATGCCTCCCTTATACACTAAGTCAATAACTCACTTCTACCAGGATTAGATCATTGATTCCAACATAATCTTAACAGAAGTGTTTAATGGCAGCCCCCTCCCTGCTAAACCTCTTAGTAGAGTATGTTCCTAGGATATATCCTCCCAAGAGAGTAGCAGGGTAGATTCAAGCTAAGAAAGCTAAATCAGCTCCACTTGGTCAGTAGCTCAGCCATATGGCTACTGAAAAATAGTCTTTGTTGCAAAATGGGAAATCCTACACCCTGAACCATCCACCAGTTTCTACTGGATCTTATAGAAGCTATAAAGCTCCCTGGGATTAGGAATCAGAAATCATGTACCATATAAAACAGACTACGCTATAATAAACTGAGTGAAAATCCAGAGCAGACTGTGCTTTTTTCTGTGGAAAGATGCATTACACACACACACACACACACACACACACACACACACGCACACATGGATAAAATTAAAATGGCAAATATATGTGAAAGTAAAACGCTCCTAAAATTAAGGACAATCTCTTTTCCAGGAAGCTATACATAATTCAACAGGGTATAGTAAGATAGAAATGTTAATTATATTAGAAAGTCATTTAGCCTTATTTTTTTTTTATTTCAATTTCAATACAATATTTCTGCACATAAAAATCATTTAGTCTTTAAAACAAATGACCTAGAAATAAATGCAACTGAAGAGATCTCATTCTAAATCCAGGTCAGAATTTAGCCTGTGATGTGCAACTATTCTGGGTGACAGGAATTATTAGTAGTATTTTACAGGTAAAGAAACTAAAACCAATAAATGTTAACTGACTTGCTCAAAGTCAAACAGGAAGTAAATGGAAGGACTGGGATTAGTACCTAGGTCTTGACTTTTAAGTCTGAATTTCTTTTTGCTGCATCATGCTTCCTCCTAAACATTACAAAGAGAAGTTTCTTATTCAGAGTGGATGAGAAAGAGTCAGTTATTTAATTTTAAAATATATAAGAACACAACATACAATTTCTTCAAGACAGAAATAATATTAGTAGGTTAGAAACACTATCCATTACATAAGAAGTTGTAATGAATGCCTTCTGAGTGAATTTAATTAATGAAGTAGTAAAAAGACACCATTATGAGTTGATTCATCTACATAAATCTTGAGGATAGCACAGCAGCTACCTGGCTCAGGCTCCATGTTAGAGCATTAGTTGATGGTGAGGGATGACACGGGACTACCAGTCTTACCCCAAAGAACTGGTCTTAAGTTAACTGTCAGATAGAATGAGTCAAATACAAGCTTTCTAACAAGTCTGCCCTGTGAGAGAGAAGGGAGTGTGGCGATGTCTATTAAAATCATGGAACCATAATGAGAACAGAGCCTTCTCAGCAAACACAGAAAGAACGATGCTTGGAGAAAAAATGAGGACCACTCAGGCTTGCAGGAGGGATATCATTGCAATAACCAGAGGTTTCAAGGCTATAAAGGTCCTATAAATGGGAGACACAACAGGACACCAGAACTAAAGCCAGAGCAAAAAGAGTGGCTCAGGCCGCTATAGAGAAGCAATAACAATGGCTACTGAGAAGAGTTAGTGAGCCATCCCCAGATCTGCTTAGGAAAGAGAGAAACTTTAACGAATAGGGATTTAAAATGATTAAGCTTCTGGCACTCATAGCCAAAGATTAGGTAGAGTGAAGGTTATGCTGGTGTAATATTCAGGTCTAAAGCTACAGTAGTCCATGTTGACATGTGTCTTTAGTCCACATGGTCCATGAACTACATTTCTCCCACCTTGCTACTCCACTAGCACCTCTTCTGCCTGGAAGAAGCTGTAGACACATATGTTTTTCAGCTCATTAGATATGTCTTAAGACCCAAGCCCAGAAGAGTCACACGTAACTGCTCATATATCTTTGGTAAGAATTTACACACATGGATACTCCCACCTCTGAGAAAGACTGAGACATGTAGTCTCTCATATCCCAGCTAATGTTGTGTAGTCTTTAGTTCACCTTATAATTTACCTTATAATTCTATTACGGAAGGAGAGAACAAATTTTTGTGCTCAATAGTCTCTGTCAACAAGTAGTCTTTAATCTTTTTTTTTTTTTTTTTTGCGGTACACGGGCCTCTCACTGTTGTGGCCTCTCCCGTTGCGGAGCACAGGCTCCGGACACGCAGGCTCAGTGGCCATGGCTCACGGGCCTAGCCGCTCCGTGGCATGTGGGACCTTCCCGGACCAGGGCACGAACCCGTGTCCCCTGCATCGGCAGGCGGACTCTCAACCACTGCGCCACCAGGGAAGCCCAGTCTTTAATCTTAATCTTTATTTACACAGCCATGATTGTACCCCTCCCCTCATAAAGCTAAAAATTTGAAAAGGAGTATAATTCACATACGTATGTTTATGATTCTTGCAACCTTTATGTATGTAGTATGTAATCCACAGTACAAATTCAAGAATCCCATAAGATATTATTTGGGTGATATGTCTGAAACAATGCCCAGAACAGCAAGAAGCAACCCTCACATAACAGAATCTAAACTTGGACATAAAATATATTACTGTAGTATATCTTATGAGTTTCCTATTTTTAGTAATTAGCTATTACACATCTATGAAATCTATGGAAAACTTATTAAAAGCACAATTATCTTGATAACTCAACATTTTTTCTGTAAGGAAGGAGATCCAATTCAAACAATCCCTGATTACACAGATTACCTGGTTGAAAAAGTTCCAATTATACAACATGTAGCTGCTTTTACTAAGTTCAACCATTGGAGTGTTGATTTTTACTAAATTCATTCAAATAATTTATGTACACAGACTATGCTAGAGACAAAAACAAAGTAGTATAGACCTCTGAAGCAGGATCTTTTCAGAGTGTTGTGTTAAAAGCCAACAAATAGGAATTTTAATATTTAAAAGTTTCTCAATGTGGCTGAGTCTATAAAAAATTCATATTTGCTTGACCACTTATTTATTTTTTTAATTGAAGTATAGTTGATTTACAATATTATGTTAGTTTCAGGTATATAACATAGCAATTCAATATTTTTATACATTATACTCCATTTAAAGTTATTATAAAACATTGGCTATATTCCCTGTGTTGTACAATATATCCTTATGCATTATTTATTTTTTACATAATAATTTATACCTCTTAATCCCTTACCCCTATCTTGCCCCTGTCCCCTTTCCTCTCCCCACTGGTAACCACTAGTTTGTTTATATCTGTGAGTTTGTTTCTGTTTTGTTATATTCATTCATTTGTTTTACTTTTTAGATTCCATATATAAGTGATAACATACAGTATTTGTCTTTCTCTGACATTTCACCAAGTATAATATTCTCTACACCCATTCATATTGTTGCAAATGGCAGAATTTCATTCTTTTTATGGCTAATAGTCGTTCATATATATATACCACATCTTCTGTATCCATTTATCTGTTGATGGACACTTAGGTTGCTTCGACATCTTGGCTATTGTAAATAATGCTGCTATGAGTATTGGGGAGCATGCATCTTTTTGAATTAATCTTTTCATTTTTTTCAGATATATACCCAGGAGTGGAATTGCTGGATCATATGGTAGTTCTATTTTTAGCTTTTTGCGGAATCTCCATACTGTTTTCCATAGTGGCTGCACCAATTTACATTCGCACGAACAGTGTACTAGGATTCCCTTCTCTCCATATCCTCACCAAAATTTGTTATTTGTGTTCTTTTTGACAATAGCCATTCTGATCGTGTGAGGTGATATCTCACTGTGGTTTTGATTTGCATTTCTCTTATGATTAGCAATGTTGAGCATCTTTTCATATGCCTGTTGGTCATCTGTATATCTTCTTTGGAAAAATGTCTATCCAAGCCTCTTGCCCATTTACTACAAAGCTACAGTAATCAAAACAATATGGTACTGGGGCTTCCCTGGTGATGCAGTGGTTGAGAATCTGCCTGCTAATGCAGGGGACACGGGTTCAAGCCCTGGTCTGGGAGGATCCCACATGCCGTGGAGCAACTAGGCCCATGAGCCACAACTACTGAGCCTGCGCGTCTGGAGCCTGTGCTCCACAACAGGAGAGGCCGTGATAGTGAGAGACCTGCGCACCGCAATGAAGAGTGGCCCCCACTTGCCACAACTAGAGAAAGCCCTCGCACAGAAACGAAGACCCAACACAGCAAAAATAAATAAATAAATAAACTCCTACCCCCAACATAAAAAAAAATATATATATATGGTACTGTCACAGAAACAGACACATAGATCAATGGAACAGAATAGAGAGCCCAGAAATAAACCCACATATCTATGGTCAATTAATCTACAACAACGGAGGCAATTATATACAACAGAGAAAAGACAGTCTCTCCAATAACTGTTACTGGGAAAACCAGACAGCTACATGTAAAAGAATAAAATTAGAATATTTTCCCATACCATATACAAAAATAAACTCAAAATGGACTAAAGACCTAAAGGTAAGACCAGAAACCATAAAACTAGAAGAAAACATAGACAGAACACTCTTTGACGTTAATTATAACAATATTTTTTTGGATCTGTCTCCTAGGGCAAAAGAAACAAAAACAAAAATAAGCAAATGAGACCAACTTAAAAGCATTTGCACAGCAAAAGAAACCATGGGCAAAACAAAAAGACAACTTACTGAATGAGAGAAAATATTTGTAAATGATATGCCCAATAAGGCACTAAGATCCAAAATATATAAACTGCTCATACAACTCAATATCAAAAAAACAAACAATCCGATTAAAAAATGACTTAACCATTTTAAACACCTCAACATTATTTTCTTAAAATAGCATTAATTAAATTTACTGAACTAATATTAAATTGTTACTTAACATTAAAAATGTTTCCTTTTTCAACCAGTTAATTTGGTGTCATGTAAATGTAATTTTAAAACTACCTCCACCATTTAAGAGTCTATTGTACAATCCTATTCTGTTTTAAATTACATTTTAATGAAACAATTCTAATCAATATGATTACATAATTTTGAGATTATGTTAGGAGAGAAACATACTTGAATAAATGGGAATTCTGATAATTAGAGTGCAGGTACTCATAGCCAAAGATAGGTTAGAGTGAAGGTTTCCCAGTCTGTTTTCTCAAGAAAAGCAAAAGTATGATAATAAAGGAATGCGCATCTCAACCTATGAACAAAATATGCGGTATGTAAAATGAAAACTCTGCTTACAAGTCAGTGAAGTACCTAATATATTAAGAAGCTGCTCCAGCTAACATTGAATGTAAGATTTGAAAACTTTTTTTTGAGTTTTATAGTTTTGAAAGGTGCTTCAACACACAAAATGGACCAGTTTGGTGACTTAGAGTACCCCTATTTATCCACAGAAAAAGGTAATAAGGCCAGCAGCAAAACAGGCTCAAAACACACTGGGCCAGCAAACCCTTGATCTTAAATTTAAGCAGAGAAGAAACAGACTCAAAGATGGTTGTTAAGGAATTCTGGCAGAATCTCTTCAGAGAGAGAAGTTAATAGGTATAATAAATGACCCAGGGCACTGGTAGGAACAAATTATATAAATAAACTTAAGAAGAAGTTATACAAAAAACTTGGACTCAAACAAATGTGAACCTGTAAGTTACAAATGCAAACTCAGGATGGCATGGCCTATTAAAAGCTGTTTGACCTGCCACTCCTCTCTTCTTTCGTTAGTTATAGGAGTATCCTCTTAAGCTGTCACTATTACAAATGTAAGCAAAATAATTTTATAAAGAGATATTTTGTCTTATTAAACACTGCTCCCAGTACATAGTCCAGATTTCCCTATTAGCCTGAAGGAAAAGTGAATGAATATTGGAGCAGAAGGTTTACATTAGAGTTTTTATTTAAATTATCATTACCACGGGCTCTTAAATCACCTAAGGATTCGTTTGCTTTGCAAACCTAAAACAGAACTTTTTAAGATAAACTTTAACTCGCTACAAATCATAAAATTATTTCCATATAAAGTCTGTTTATTAAATGTGTTAAACTGTTATATGGTCCCTTTAAATTTATGGAAAGGCAAAGAATTGCTTGGAGGAATACCTGCAAAAGCAATATACATCATAAGAAAAAAACTTTTATACTATGAAAAGAGAGAGTACACAAGGAATATCCAAGGCTGGGAATTGAATTACTAAGGCTAACGTGAGCCAAGATGATCTCATTTTATGTGAAGCCATCCTGAAAGGCAAAGATTACAGCCCTAAACTTTATCTATTAGACTTTCATTATTTTGGCTAATTCTAAGAGGAGACATTTCAGACTTCTTCATCTTCTGATTACAAGGAATTTAATGACTGATTGGGGTTCAACAGCACATAGCCCTTTCCCCTATTTTGGATGCAAACAAATTCCTGAAAGATATGGTTACAAATTACCATAGCTCCCAGCAAAATATCATAAGGTTAATAATGTTTTAGCATCTCAGGTATACCTGTTAGAGATTTTAGCTGTAGACACAACCATAGCCCTCCCTGAACGGAACTATATATGGCTAGTTTAGCTTTGTAACACCTTGAAACTGGCACGTTAAGCCATTTTGAAAATTATTAGGAACAAATTCCCTGTTTCTGTCAAACAACAAAGATTCCCTAAGTAAAGTTGCACTGCTACATCAACAACCAGACATTATTTTTTTTCCTATGACAACCTTGATAGGAATTAACAACAGAAGGAACTCTGTGAAGGCTCAGAGCTCCAAGGGGACTATCTGGCAGAGTCTAGAAAGGCTCCTTTCTGAATGAGTAGCTGTAACATCTATTAACTATTTGGTTACTATACAGATAAACCATATTTTTTTTTCTCCATGACTTTACTTCATTGGTGCATGTCAGAGGATTACCATCTCAAAGAAAATATCACTTCAGAATATTTTATGACAAGTCTTTAGCCTGTGGTGATCCGAGATTGATTTTCTTTCCATATTTTCACAACCATTGCTAAAAGTGCAATCATTCCTAACCTCCTGCTATTCACCAAGTCAAATACCCATGAACACGGAGAACAAGCAGTACAGTCATCCAGAATATTTTCTTCTAAATAGGTCTGCCACCTTAATTTATTAATTTAATTGCAGCAAAGAATATATTTTTCTGATTACATCATCAAGTTATAATGAAAAGTAAGCACTTATAAGTCTCTAAAGAATCCTTCTCTCTTTGGGTACAAAAACCACCCAACACATGATATATCTAAAATATCTTCCGTGCGTCTTATGAGTTTCATAGGCAATAAAGACAACATTACACGACTGTCTTGAGACAGTGACTGGTTTCTTCACTGTCGATGAGGAACAAAGGAAAAAAGTATCTGCAACTGGCTTCCATCTGGATATTACAGAATCTGAGTGTTACTCTGAACAAAACTGATCCTGGAAGTGGTTAGATTATTCTCATTGCTATCATTTTTTGACACGTGTGGCATGATACTGCCAAGTAAAATATATACCTAAATGCAGTAATGAAAGAAAAGTGATGAGTTATGTGGTTTGTATTTTACAAACACAGTTTCATTTGATATGTATGTGCTCTCCTCATCAAGATCTTAAAAGGAGAATAAAATGTAATTGAAAGTTTAATTAATATCTAGGACACACTTTCACTTGCTATCTCATTTAATCCTCAGAAATAATCATACGATATAGATATTATCATCCCCATTTGCCAATACGATGACTGAAACTCAGATGTTGAGTGATTTGTCCAAGGTTATAAAGCTAGTAACTAATGGAATCAGATTCTGAACCCAGGATTTGAAATACCAAATCCAATGTTCTTTCCACTACACCATGTTGCATCCTTACACAATACTCAATATTCTTTTCGGCTGAAGGACAATACTGAGAAAAGCTCAGCATATGATTCAACATATGACTTGGGGTACTTGTGTGGATTTCTAACTTATGAGGTTCATTGAGAGATAAGGGAGCAGCTAGGAGAGCAGCAGTAAATCCTTAAGTGTCATTCCACAGAAAACACCCCAGAGCCATTCATTTTAACCTTGGCAAAGGTGTATTGACTTTTGGTTTAGTTCCCTTTTCTGGATTTCATTAAAAGATGGTGCATGTGTAAATCAAAAAATGCAGGAAGAATGAAAATTGGTAAGAAAAAAAAAAACCTGAGTGGGTAAAGGAGACCAGTATTTATTTTATAAATGCAATACTCTTTATAAAACAAATTATTTGACACATTTTATGTAATTTATGTAAATTAAATTTTAATTTCCTTGAAGAAATTAATTACTCAGAGGAATACTTCGGTGTAATTTTTGTAAGCAAATATTATATTTGAACATAGCTGTCTGGAGGCAACATAGCACGATGCCTAACAGCAGGGACTTCAGAGCCAGACTTCTAGGATTTTATTCTGACTCCTCTGTTTATCAACCACGTAGCCTTGAGCAAGTTACCAACCTCTCTGTATCTCAGTTTCCTCATTTGTAAAATATGGGGCTGATAAAAATAGTATCCATCTCAACAGTTATTGTGAGAGTTAAAATGAATAAAAGTATATATTAAGTACTTGGAACCATAAGTACCGGCACATAGTAAGTATTAAACACGTTAACTACAAATATTATCACATTGCTGAAAACAATGTATATCTCTGTTACAAATAGCTGCTTATTTGGATCTCAATAAACATTGATGATAAAGATAATGATAATAATGTAAAATTATCATAACCATATTAACTACATTATTGACCACTATACTGTATAGTTCTTTGGGTATAAGCCAAATCTCTGTCTTAAAGACATGGTTAAGCCAGTTTTCAGATACATGGGTAAAAAGTACTGAGGATTGTGTAAGCAGAGCTATGAGCTGAAAAGAATAAAGATATAGGTAGATAGACAAATAGAGATTATATACTTACAGAGTTAGAGATATATATACAATAGGTGCATTAGAAAAAGATGGTAACTTTATAGAAACAAACCTGACCACTGAAATGAAATGACAATTTGCCTACCTGAGCATTCCAAGAAGATGTTGTTGACTCCTTAAAAACTGTTCCTGCCCAGATGCCAAAAAGTCTAAAGTTCTACTTTCTGGGACTTCCCTGGCGGTTCAGTGGTTAAGATTCCAAGCTTCCAATGCAGTGGGCCGTGTTCAATCCCTGGTCGGGGAACTAAGATCCCACAAGTAGAAGGCGTGGCCAAGTGTAAAAAAATTTTTTAAATGAAGTTCTACTTTTAAAAGACTCATGCTATTGGATAAACTTTATTCAATTCCTTTTTTTAAAACAAAATTGCTCCTAAAAGCAGTCAGTCACACATAAGTCAATTCAGTCAGGTGTAAGTGATTGATCAGGTTCTCTTTTCTAGGAAAATAAAGAAGCACAAGGCAGAAGAGTTCAATCTTGTTTGTACTCTGCTTGGGAGAGGAGGAAGAAAGGGCAGACACGGAAAGTAATGAACGAATAGGGGATCCACTGAAAGAGTACAGAACCAGCCTTAGATTGACTTTATTTCTTATCCTCTAAACCAGGCTTGGAAAACTTTTTCTGTAAAGGTCAGATAACAAATATTTTAAGCTCTGCAAGCCATACAGTCTCTGTCACAGCTACTCAACCCTACCACTGTAGCACAAAAGCAGCCCTAGATAATACTACACAACAAATGGGTTGTGTTCCAGTAAAACTCTATTTACAAGTACAGGCTGTGGCCAAATGTGGCCCTCAAGATGTAGTCTGCTGACCTCCGTTCTAGACCAGTAGCCACTTGAGATTTTCTGATAAAACCCCTTACCAGGGCTTCCCTGGTGGCGCAGTGGTTGAGAGTCCGCCTGCCGATGCAGGGGACACGGGTTCGTGCCCCGGTCCCGGAGGATCCCACATGCCGCGGAGTGGCTGGGCCCGTGAGCCATGGCCGCTGGGCCTGCGCATCTGGAGCCTGTGCTCCGCAGCGGGAGAGGCCGCGACAGTGAGAGGCCCGCGTACCTCAAAAAAAAAAAAAAAAAAAAAAAAAACCCTTACCATATTGCCCCCACATAAAATTTAATTAGTAATAAAGTTACCAAAAAATTATCTCTTAAAGAGAGTAAAAAGAGCATATATTAATGTGCTTAAATCTTTAATCCAAGTAAAATGTAGCATAAACCCAGAACTCTGCTACACTATCTACACCTAAACCCTGTAACAGAACACATAGACCCCAGGTTGTCTCAAACCAATGTTCTGGAATTTGTGGAAGTCGTTGTGGCTCAGTGTTTTCTTTTTCTGGACCCTTCACACAGAGATTTCTCCATTTTAATAAATAAGGAAACAAACTTTTAAAATGTTAAGGAACCCAAAGTGAAGCTGGACAGTGGAGATCCTGGATTGAAACACCAGACTGGTCTGACTTCAAAGCCCGTGCTAGAAAAAGAACTTTGACTTATTCCCACCAATGGGAAAAGTGGTCTTCACTAGAGCCCATAAAGTAACATTGATAGCATAAGCACTTATCATAGGTAAAGCAGGATTATTGCAGCAGGGTTTTCACTCTGGAGGTTCTTGAATAGTATCAGGACTCTAACATTTACTGTTGGGTATTTTAAGAAAATGTAGAATATTTACAATCAACCTATACTTTTGTTACTCTTAAATATTTTGAACAATTTTGGAAGTGCCCAAGCATAAGTTGAATACTGATTTTCAGAGTGAGATGTATTAATATTTAACTTAAAGCTATACATTAATAAAGATGTGTCCTAGCAGGGGAAAGAAAAAAATCCATTTAAATTTTGCTATACGCCAGGAGAAAATATAATTGGTAAATCCAATTCAAAACATGTGTTGGGCTCTTACTCAAATAACTTTAAACATATATACAAATTAAAAATTTGGGGAAATTTCATAATGTAAATTTTAAAAGAATAATAAGGAAAGGCAGATGGGGCTTCAATTTAAAGAACTGCTTCTTACAAAAGAGGCACTTGTGGGCTTCCCTGGTGGTGCAGTGGTTAAGAATTGGCCTGCCAATGCAGGGGACACCGGTTCGAGTCCTGGTCCAGGAAGATCCCACATGCCGTGGAGCAGCTAAGCCTGTGCGCCACAGCTGCTGAGCCTGTGCTCTACACGAGCCACAACTACTGAGCCCACGTGCCACAACTACTGAAGCCCGTGCACCTAGAGTCCATGCTCCGCAAGAAGAGAAGCCACTACAATGAGAAGCCCATGCACCACAGCTCGCTGCAACTAGAGAAAGCCTGTGTGCAGCAACAAAGACCCAATGCAGCCAAAAATAAATTAATTAATAAAAAAGAAGCACTTGTAATAATTCGCACAGTGAAACATATGACATCACAGTGTACATTTTATTTATAAGGGACTAGTTGGTTATATCCTAAGAATAAATACAATGCACTTCGGATTTTCCCTAGGCTTCTGAGATTATATTATGACATTGATTTCTGCATCTGTCATCATACTGTAACCTTAAAATGTATTGCTTAACTAGTACAGACTATCTCACATCTTTGAGTAAGGCTTCTGTAGCACTAAGATTGCAAAAGGATCATGACAAAAAGATTGCAATTTATTATTACTGAAATTCTGAAAAACAATTTCAATCTTATATAATTTCTTCTTTGATATTCAGAGAGTTTCTATTGACTAAATTAACCACATTCTCTATAGGACTTTTAAAAACATGATTGTAGGAATTCAGTAATGACAGAGTAGATAATTTGGACAAATACTCAGCTAGAAAAACTGAACAAAATATAAAAAACATAATCTCCAAGGCACTGGAAAGCCAAAAAATAGTGAAGAATAATCAGGCCAAGATTTGGGGAGATTGAGGACCAAGGAAATGAGCCTGGCATTTTAAACTACTTATTCTCTGAGGGAATTGACAAATCCAGAAGAAGCAACTCAATAGCTAAGAAGCTGAACAGTGCTGCTGATAGTCTTGTAGAGGTAAAAGGAAAGAGGCTGAAGCCCAGGGGTACTAGCTCTCTTTTGGTTAGTGTTTGCATGGCATATCTGGATATAAACTCAAGTTAATTATTAATCACAGTAAGTGAAAAATAAACAATTCCAATTAAGAGAAAAAGATCATAGATTGAATTTTTTTAATTATATGCTATAATAGACATACCTAAAGCAAAGATACAGAAAATGGAAAGTAAAAGAATGATAGTGATGCCATGCAACTCCAACCAAAAAACATAATATACTAATATAAAACACAGCAGATTTGAAGGCGTTCCTAGAGATTAAACAGCACATTTCATAATGATAAAAGTTTAACTCACGGACTTCCCTGGTGGCACAGTGGTTAAGAATCCGCCTGCCAACGCAGGGAACACGGGTTTGAGGCCTGGTCCAAGAAGATCCCACCTGCCGCGGAGCAAAGAAGCCGGTGCGCCACGACTACTGAGTCTGCGCTCTAGAGCCCACGAGCCACAACTACGGAAGCCCGGAAGCCCGCGCACCTAGAGCCCGTGCTCTGCAACAAGAGAAGCCGCCGCAAGGGAACCTGGCGCACCACAACGAAGAGTAGCCCCGGCTCCCTGAAACCAGAGAAAGCCCGCGTGCAGCAACGAAGACCCAACGTAGCCAAAAATAAATAAATAAATAAATGCTCTTTAAAAAAAAAAAAGTTTAACTCACCAGGAAGTATAATAACTCTAAATTGGTATACACATTACAACCTAGCCTCATAATACATAAAACAAAAATTGATAATACTACAAGGGTAATTAGACAAATCTACAATCATAATGGAAGATCCTAACATATATGTTTTAGTAAGTGTTAGAATAAACAGACAGAATATCAGTAAGAACTCAGAAAATTTGAACAATATAATTAATAAGTTTGAACAAATTGACAGACAGGGAACACTGCCCTCAATGACAATATGCATTCTTTTCAAGCATGTGTAACTCTCGTAAAAACTGACCCTCTTCTAAACCAAAAGGCAAATTTCAATAAATTTTAACAAACTGAAAGTTATAGTATGTTTTCTGGCCAATTAAGGTAAAATAAACTTTAACAATTTTTAGAAAAAAACCCTTACCTTGGAAATTGATCAGTATACCCCCAAACCATTTATAGATTCAATACAATCTCAATTAAAATCCTAGCAGGCTTTTGCTTTATTTTGTTTTGTAGGATTTGACAAGCTGATCCTAAATGTACAATATATGAAGATAATGAAGGCCAAAATTATGCTGATATCAAGATTTATATAAAAGTACATAATTAAAACCGTGTGGTATTGGCAAAAGGATGGGTAAATAGAACTATGGAACACAATATAGAGCCAAGGAACATTTACTTATTTGTGGAGAGTTGATTTATAACAAAGATGGCATTGCAAAAGAGCAGGAAAAGGATGATCTTTTTTTTTTTTTTTTTTTTTGCGGTACGCTGGCCTCTCACTGTTGTGGCCTCTCCCATTGCGGCGCACAGGCTCCGGATGCGCAGGCTCAGCGGCCATGGCTCACGGGCCCAGCTGCTCCGTGGCATGTGGGATCTTCCCGGACCGGGGCACGAACTCGTGTCCCCTGCATCAGCAGGCGGACTCCCAACCACTGTGCCACCAGGGAAGCCCAAGAATGACCTTTTTAACAATTTGTTCTGAGACAAATGAATGCCTTTGTGGGGAAAAATAAAAATTGACCTTTACCTCATACCATGTACAAATATATGAAAGGCAAATTATACTAGCTTCTATAAGATAATATTAGAGAATATATTTATGACATTGGGGTAGAGAAAGACCTCTTAAACAGAACCGAAAAACCATAAAAGAAAGGGCTGATAAATTGGACTACATTAAATCTAACCATAAAAGATCATGAAAGAAAGGATTCATAAGATGGACTACATTAAATTCAAAACTTCTGTTTTTCAAAAGACACCACAAAGAGAGTGAGAAGGCAAGCCACAAACTCGGAAGCTAACTACAGTAAATACAGTGAGCAACAGACTCAGATTCACAACAAATTAATGAGAAAAAGTCAATGCAATAGTAATATGCACAAGAGACTTAGATAAGTGCTTCACTACAAAGGATATCTAAGTGGCCTGTACATATGAAGCATTCAACATCATAAGTAATGAGGGGAATGGAAATGATAGTCACCATGAGATACCACAACCTCCCATATAAGAATGTCTGATAATATCCATGTTTGAAAGTATGCAGAACACTGGGAATACTAACACTGATGGCAGGAGTAATGTTAATAGAAATAATATGGAAAACAGCTTAGAATTATCTTTTAAATTTGAAGATATGCATACCCTGTGACCCACCTTTTCCACTCCTAGGTATATAGCCAATAATAAATGTGTGCACATGTTCTTCAAGAGACATGTTCCAGAATGTTCATGGCAATATTATTCGTAATATAAGAAAAACTGGAAACAGCACAAGTGCCAATCAATGAAAAATGATAAATTATGATATAGTCACACAATGGAATTCTATGCAACAATGAAAATGAATGAACTTCACTCAGACAATAACATGGATAATTCTTACAAACAAATCTGTTGAGATAAAGTCAGATTCAAAAGAATTTATGTCAGTTTAATTTACATAAAGTTTTTTAAATAGACAAAACTAAACTGCAGGAATTATGGACATGTGCTTGAGTCCAGCTATAAAGAAAAGCAAAGAAATGATTTTATTAGCCAGGACATTAATTAACGTTAGGAGGGATAGAGGGGGCAATAATTGGGAGGGAGTATGGAAGGGGGTTTCTGGGGAGTGACAGTGTACTATTTCTTGACCTGAATTGATTACATGGATGCTCATTTTGCAATAAATCATTAAGCTATATTTTTATTTTGTGTACTATTCTGTATGTGTGTTATGTTTTACAATTACCAAGGATTTTTTAAACTACCTTCTGCATTAGAACTTAATTAAAATTCAAAACATTATTTTGATAGCTATCTGATATTGCAATAATGTGCTTGAAAATGAGTTAAAATTACTGACATTGCAGGGGAATATTCACCAGGAATTGAGCCAAGCAAATAACAGTAATAATAACAAATATAATATTAATAATGGCTAAGATATATAGCACTTACTATGTGTCAGGCACTATTCCAAGCACTTTATGTATATTAACTCTTTTAATCTCATAAGTCCTATAAGACATTTAGAACAGAAATATGGGAATATATATTCACTCTTCTAATCTGAATCACAGAATTAGTATTTGTAAAGAAATACATCCCACAAGAAAAACAGCTCTGAATATAACAGCACCATTGCCACCAGGGGTATACCCTTTCCAAAAGTTACAGATCACAACAAACAAACAAAACCACCTGTCAAGGAGTTTATGCCAATAAATCAGGAAGAGATTAGATACTTTAAAAGAGATCAAGTCTGTCCATCAGTTAAGGGTGGAGCCAGTTAGGAAGCATTGTAAATAAATGAGTAAATTTAGCAGAAGATTTTTTTTTAATTCAGATTATCTAACTAATCTACCCATTTGGGGACATTTCTTCTTTTGCCTTAGAATTGTCCTCAATATTTGCACATACAATATATTCCTTCTTAATTTTTAAGATCCCAGTATAATGTTGAAGTAAGTTTTTCTTATATCAGCTAATATCCCAAATGAAATTAAGCTGACCTTGTAGGGTAGTGTAATAAGAAATAGCCATCAAATGCTCCATGGTTGGAAGGATGTGTTCAACCAAGCAGGACACAATTAAATATGTAAACACTACAGTGTCTTTAAGTTGCTAGGAAGATATTTTGATTCTTTTTAAATTCTAAGATTAAAAGCTCACTGAGAATTGTGTTTTAGTTTATGACAACTGGAAAATCCAGTCTACCATTTGATAAAATAAAATCAGTTTCCTTAGATACATAGAACAGCATGGTCAGCTAACTCGAAGTTGACTATTTCACTTTTCAATTCTGTTTGTATATGGCATAGACACCCTGCTTATTTGAATTCCCTGGCTCTCTCAACATATAAAACAACTATACCCCAATTAAAAAAAAAAATCTAAAAAAATAACTGCCAATGTAGGAAATAATTCCTCTTCTAACTTTGATCAAAAAAGATCAGTGTTGGGCTTCCCTGGTGGCGCAGTGGTTGATAGTCTGCCTGCCGATGCAGGGGACACAGGTTCGTGCCCTGGTCCGGGAAGATCCCACATGCCTCGGAGGAGCTAAGCCGGGGCACCACAACTCCTGAGCCTGAGCTCTAGAGCCCGGGAGCCACAACTACTGAAGCCCACATGGCTAGAGTCCGTGCTCCACAACAAGTGAAGTCACCGCAATGAGAAGCCCACGCACCGCAACGAAGAGTAGCCCCCGCTCGCTGCAACTAGAGAAAGCCCACACGCAGCAACGAAGACCAAATGCAGCCAAAAATAAATAAATAAATAATTCTTTTTAAAAGAAGGATTAATCCATTAATTCTTCAAAAAAACAAAAGATCAGTGTGGGTCTTCTGCATGGTAATGCCACTTATAGAGGCAGGATAGTAAATACCCCTCAACATATGAAAAGGTTGCTTTGCTAACTTTGACTAAAAAGTTAATTAGAGAACAGTTCTGTTTCATCTGAATTTATTGAAAAAGTTTAAAACAATATTATTAAGATTAAGCTGTGGTGATGAACACACATACAAGACAAAAATTACCAGTATTTATTTTCTTAGTGAATTAAGTTATTTGCATTAGGAGATACTAATTTTCTTTTCTTTCTTTCTCTTTACAAATAGTAATACAACCATTTTTACAACATAAATATTACAGTGATATAGTAAAAACTATTTTTTAATGTTGACATCATATTGAATTATATATCTTTCACAATCAGGATGCTGTATGGAATGACCCAAATTTTTAATAAATTAATAGACTTAGTTTAAATAGGAAGGTTTAGGAAACAATCTTGAGTGTGGATTCATCAATTCAACACTGAGTTATCTTTCGGTAAACCCTGCTATATATTTTCAATTAAACTTTTATTTTGAGATAAATGTAGATCACATGCAGTTGTAAGTAATAAGGAGATCTGATATAACACACACTTTGCCCCAGTGGTACCATCTTGCAAAACTGTAGTACAATATCACTGCCAGGACAGTAACATTCATATAATCAAGATGCAAGCCATTTCCATTACCACAAGGATTTCTCCTGTTGCCCTTGTATAGCCACACCCACTTCCCCTCTGCCCTTCCCCTATGCTAAACCACTGCAACTACTGTTCTATTCACCTCTATAATTCTGTCATTCAAGAACCTACATACCTCAGAGATATTGTGGGTTCAGTTCCAGACTATGCAATAAAGCGGATATCACAATAAAGCAAGTCACACTAATTTTTGGTTTCCCAGTGCATGTAAAATTATGTTTACACTATACTGTGGTCTATTAGGTGTGCAATAGTACTATGTCTAAAAAAATGTAATACCAAAGATCACAGATCACCATAACAAGTACAATAATAATGAAAAAGTTTGAAATATTGCAAGGATTACCAAAATATGACAGAGACACAAAGTGAGCAAATAATGTTGGAAAAAATGGCATCGATAGACTTGCTCGATGCACTTGCCACAAACCTTCAATCTGTAAAAAAACAAAAAAACAAAAAAAACACAGTGTCTGCAAAGCTCGGTAAAAAAAGTACAATAAAACTAGGCATACCTGTGATTGGAATCATACTGTTCATAACCTTTTGGGACTGGCTTTCTCACTCAGCATAATTCTCTGAAGATTCATCTAAGTTGTTGCATATATCAGTAGTTTGTTCTCTTTATTGTTGAGTAGTACGGTATAGATGTACCACAGTATGTTTAACCATTCACCTGTTGAAGGACATCTGGGTTTTCCCTAGTTTTTGGCTATTACACATAAAGCTGCTATAAACATCATGCACAGGTTTCTGTGTGAATGAAAGTTTTTATTTCTCTGGGATAAATGCCCAGAAGTGCAATCACTGGGCTATATTATAGTTGGACGTTTAGTTTTTTAAGAAAGTGCCAAAGTATTTTCCAAAGTGGCTGTACCATTTTACATTCCCACCAGCAATGTATATGTTCCAGTTTCTCTGCATCCTTGCCAGCATTTGGTGAACCCAACTATAATTTTTAATGTCAGCACTTTGCTAGGACACAAATATTCAGGCAATGTATTTGTGCAATTCCATTTCGTTGTGAAATGATTTGTTCAATTATAGAAAAATAAAAGATGGCCAGTTACAAAAAATTAAGAATAAAAATTGAAAACAATAAAATTGAAAACAATAAATTAGGTAACAACTACACATACTGTATTACTTCATATGGTCCTCTAACGTAACTTTTATGAGTCAATGACTTATTCTCCATAAAAAAAAGCTCTTGACAAGCTCATCTTCACCAACCATATCTTAAGCTTACAGCTTTACCAACAGTTTGTTGTGTTTTTTGAGTAAAAATTCAGTCAAAGGAAATCAACATATCAACATGAATAGATGGATAAAAACAGAGTGTTATCACATGCATTCAAGTTAGTTTTCTTTTTCTTTCTTTCTCTCTCTCTCTCTTCTTTCTTTCTTTCATTTTGCAGATTTATTTTCTCTTTGCTTCAGATTATTCATCTAAACCAGTGCTACTTCTCAAACACAGTTGTCCACAGAAGTGTGGCTAATCATTTGAAAAGACTCAGGGAAAAAAAATGTCATAATCCATCTAGACCCAACTCACTATCTTAAGAAATCCATAGGATTATACACGTATTCAGTTATTTTGGGAGTTAAACCCAGGCTTAGGTATAATAAAAGCTTGCTAAAATGTCTTTTGTCCTTTACTGGAACACAGAGTCTCACATGCAAAACAGAGAAGCAGGAAGCAATCACAAGGGGAAAGATAACACTACAAACTGAGAATAACCAGAACTTGTTCTCTTGTGTTTTGAGTTAGCTTCTGCTTTCCATACCTTGAGAGGCATCAAATTAAAAGAATGTGACTCGAAACCACAAAAAAAAAAGTAACTACATAGATTTACAGGCATGCTCGTAAGTCCATGTAGTTGCACAGCTCCAGGCAGAAGGTTTATGTTCATTTAAGAGTGGAAAATTTTCAAGTTCTTCCAGAAGCACCATCTGTTTCTACTGGCTGGTCTCAGTTTGAATTATTTATTACAGTAATCTCAGATTTATCAGGTTAACCTTTGGATTGCCTCCTAAAACTAACTGTGGAATATGTAGAATTTTTTGAGTAATATAGTAGAATATAAGAATTTTACCATCTTATCGAAAGAAACTTAAGGTCTTCATCATAACAAAAATAACCAAAAAAAATTATATAGTTTATTACATTTAATGGGTTTGACCCGTACAGACAACACAATTGGTCCACAAGATGGCGCTAAGGTAATTAAAATTTTTAAAGAATTATTTGGTACTATCTTAAATAACTTAAATAAAAATTTCCCACCACAGTTATCATAAGATATCTGTCTTATCAGTCTGTTAATGAGAAATGGAAAAAAAACAGAGTTCCCAAAATCAAAGCCAGGACTTTAAAAGCTGACAAACAGCTTTCTATGATTCTTTATGATCTGATAAGTCTCAGAATCTTAAGAAAAATATAAGTGACTTCTTACAAGTAAAGTTGAAGATAAACGGCATGCTATGAAAGGATTAAATATAGAAACATTGGGGAAAATGCATTTCGAAAAGACAGCAAAGCTTTCCCTATTGCAAAGTTACATTAATCTCGATAAGAGTTTTTTTTAAGAAATGGAAAGAGAAAATACAATTTTTCTCATATTTAAGAACTCCACCTATACATTCTTGGGTTTTGTAGACTGCGACAACAAACCTTCAGTTAAAAATAGACAAATTTAGAAAAAGGAGCTAAGAACCTAATTACGACACCAAATTGACCAATTTCCACCTTCTTGAACTAAGTCACAAAACTGGTTGCCTGCAGGCCACTAACACAGCCAGTCTAGTTCAGCTGCATTTTCTCAAGCTCTAGCTTCAAGACAGCTCCTAACTGGCTGATGGCGTTAGAGAGCGGTGGAGGGTACAGGTTGCAGTTCCTTCTAAATGAAGGTATCAGCTTTTCTTTCTCAATTTATTCTGGTTTTGTTGAGGCTGTATATTTCGGTATAAGCTTTTCCCACACTCATACCAATTCTTTTTTACTAGTATTTGGGACCAGCAAGAACTGAGAAGCAATTATTTCTCATTTTTCTTTGTCTGAAAGTCACTTCAGCGATTACTAGCCATTTGTAATAGTGTGGATAAATTTTTAAGTTTGTTAGCACAAAGTTACACATGAAAGTAAAATGGAGTACTAGTGGTTTTTGAAAGCATAAAAAGCAACTTAGAAAAGAAGTCCAAGTCCTATAAGATCAGTTTTATTCTTAATGGGAAACATTTCAGAGTATGAGTCATGTGCAACTTAGCTAGGAGTTTTAAACCTTTAAATCTTAATCCTTTGAATCTTTATGGAAGAGAGTCCCTAAATGAAAAGCATTCCATACCTAACTCCTAAATGGTCTCTTTCAGATTAAAGTATAGCATCAATTACATGTGGCCATATTGAAAGTCTGTATTACAGAGTAAAATTTTTAGAATTCATTTCTTAATTACCAAATTAATAGTCAATGGAGGGACAAACATATCTCTCTGGGTTCACCTTCAGTTTGATGGCCCTTTAGTAATATTTCTAGCCATAAGGAAGAGGAAATAATTGCAGTGTAGCCTTTCTATCTTTACTTCTTAGTTCAATAAACACTACTGAATCCCTAGGATATGTTGAAAACAAGTGAAGCCAGACACGAAACATGAGCCCAGAGTCTACTGCCCCAACACTGATGGCTGAAGAACAGCTCGGCCAAGAGCACTGGCTGAAAAAGATAGAGAAAGATGGACAAGAACACTCAAATGTAGTTAAATATAAAAGACACTGTGGATCTGAGGTATTGTATATTCGAGGGTGAATAAGACAACAACCTTGTCTTCAAAGACTTCATAACCTAGTTGGGAAATAGACATTTATACAAATAATTACAATGGCTCCTGTAATTGTACAGCTCATTACACTGCAAGGAAGTAGATATGACATGCAGTGGATGTGAGATCCCCACTGCATGTCTACTACACTCAAACAAGAGCTGTTCAGAACTGTTTGTCAAGCATTGCCTGAACATGGTAGGTAAAAACAAAGTATGAGATCCTTAAAATGTCCTTATACTCAAGTTGCTGTCTTTTGAGCTTAGGCCAGAAAACTAACATACAAAGAACACTGGACAGAGCCCTGGCAAAGATGTAAATTCAACTGATATTTTAATCCAGCAATTGTAAAATCTATCTCTGTGTTTCATTTTCAACATTCCCAACCCTGTAGAATTCACAAACAATAAAAGATCTTGCATCATGATCACACATACAAAAATATTGGATAACAGTGAGTGTTAATCTAACACTGACTGTAAATTATAGATTGCTCATAAAGGTGAAAATCTGTTTAAGCAGCAGTAGTCTAAGAAGAACGTTTGGAAGAGACACAATTTAGCTGTTAACGTCTCTGCTCTACTGAAGCTGCACTTTCCAGGGTCTACAATGAGTTCTTAACTGAAGGTTCAAACATTTTTCTGGTTTACATCATGCTTTACCTTTTGTTATGTCATTCTTTCTCTACCTCCTCACCATACTCAGCCAGACTGCAAGCCCTTTAGCTACCACCACAGTGTCTCTCACATCCTTCCGTTCTTTTCCAATCTCATTTTCCTGTATTACTGGCAGGATACAGAGTCCTCACCTTTTATTATAAGAGCAACGGGAAGTGGGCTTCCCTGGTGGCGCAGTGGTTGAGAGTCTGCCTGCCGATGCAGGGGACACGGGTTCGTGCCCCGGTCCGGGAAGATCCCACATGCCGCGAAGCGGCTGGGCCCATGAGCCAGGGCCACTGAGCCTGCGCGTCCAGAGCCTGTGCTCCGCAACGGGAGAGGCCACAACAGTGAGAGGACCCGCGTACCACAAAAAAAAAAAAAAAAAAAAAAGAGCAAAGGGAAGAAATCACCTGATTCTCTGCCCAGTGGGAGCCAAAACAGTAACATATGACCTGTTCCCAGCCAATCATATGCTTCCACTTTGAACCTTGGAGGAATGACAAACAGAAACACGTTCTAATCATGACTTCTTATCTCAAGAATGCATCAGAGATGCCTATTAAGGTATTTCCTGTTAAGTGTAAATTTTGGGGGCTGATAGTTCAGATTTTCCAGATCTTTCTTGTCTGTAATTAGACTAATTAAGTAAGAGCTGGAATTAGAGTTCAATGTCAGGTCAGTCCAACAAAAAACCCATGTTCTGCCCATATATCCCACTGTCTTTTTGACAGATGTTACCTGTGGCATCTAATGAGTGAATCAGACAAAAAGAATTAGTGAGTTGGGCAGATGTGTTTTTATTTTACCCTACAATCCAGGGAACTGATATTATAGTCACAAGATCTGTCTTTTAAATTTTCTAAACATGCCTTTCAAATGAGAATTTACTCTTTCATTGTGAAGGTGTCATGGCAACTTTTAACATTAAGAAGCCGTTTCTTTTCATCTTCTTTACGGAAAACAAGCAACTAAAAAAATCAACAACAGTGAAGAAATAGTGTACTTCTCTAACTGGTTTCATAAAATTGATTTTGGTTTTTTACAAAAGTCTTTAAATCACAAAGTAATAAATGGTATATATATATGGTATACGTGTACAAATGTCTTAATTGAACAGTTTTATTGAAAATTCACGACTAATTGGTTAAAGAATAAGAAAGAAATAAATGTAGAAACAGCATTGAAAAAGATGTTTAGAGAATGGTGACAGTCATTTCTAATCCCAAACCACAAAATTTCCAGTTCAATTCAATCAGGGGAATATAAAGATATACATTACAATTGGCAGGTAAATCCTTGAGTGTGCCTCTGATCTGAGACATCATTCTTGCAAGTAGAGGAGAACAATGAAACTAGAGATAAAGAATACAGGGCTATATCTAGGTGGCTCATATCTTAAGTTAATGATGGTATAAATAAAATAATAACTATAGGGCTTCCCTGGTGGTGCAGTGGTTGAGAATCTGCCTGCTAATGCAGGGGACACGGGTTCGAGCCCTGGTCTGGGAAGATCCCACATGCGGCGGAGCAACTAGGCCCGTGAGCCACAACTACTGAGCCTGCGCATCTGGAGCCTGTGCTCCACAACAAGAGAGGCTGTGATAGTGAGAGGCCCGCGCACTGCGATGAAGAGTGGCCCCCGCTTGCCACTACTAGAGAAAGCCCTCGCACAGAAACGAAGACCCAACACAGCAAAAATTAATTAATTAATTAATAAAAACTCCTACCCCCAACATCTTCTTAAAAAATAATAATAATAACTATAACTCACCACTTATAGGTCCTCTTAGTCTTTTATTAGCCTTTGTTTAAGATCCTGATTCTAGATCTAATATTAGCAATTAAGGAATGAATAATTTACCTGGTGACTTTAAAAATAATATTTTTTCATGAAAAAAATCTCCCATTAATAGAGAGTGATTATAGAGCACTAGAAGTTAAGACAGATTATGGATAGAAAGAGACAGATAGATGATAGAAAATGATCGCTAGGTAGCTGTTCAGATAAATTGAAAGCTTACTGGTATGGTATTAAAAATAACACTAATTTTCCTGGGCATAGTTTCCACTATATAAACATTAGTAAAACTTGAAAAATGTTTCAATACATAATTTCTGCAATTTATCTCAAGGAAACAGAAAACCCCTGAATGGTCCCCAGTGTAAGAAGAGTTTAAGTCATGTCATTTCTTATTAAGTCTGTACAAAGCACTTGTCAGCAGCATTAATACACCTACACTAGTAATTACTGGTATTGGTTTGCAATACTCCAGGATTTCTCTACTAATCTTGAAGGATGTCATGAAATTATCAAAACAAAATTAACACCCTTAATTAAATATATATATATATATATATATATAGATATATAGATATATATATCTTGAGACTCTGCTAAAGAAAGCAGGGAATATAACCAAATAAATAATAAAATATTGCACTCCAAAATTGCAGGAAATCAACATTTTTTACGTATCACAGCTAAGCAACTTGATGGCTGCAAGGCAGGGACATTCCTCCTTGAATCTACAGAAAGACCATTTGCTTGATACTACAGCGCCATCCAGTGGCAGTTAATGCTAACCTGACCAGGAGGACTCCAGCCAAAGAAGAGCAAAGGAAAGAACAAAGACGTTCACAGTGGGGAAGGGGCTTCTGCAAATGGTCAGGTTCCAATCACACTAGAACTGCCTTGGACCAACATGCATTATCTCAGACTGTTCAGAGAGTCTCAAAGCTGCAAGACCATTTAAAATGAGGAAATTAAATCATTCGAGACACCACAGTTATGTCTACGACGTGTAAAGAATCTGGTGGAAAGTGAAAAATTAGGTCAACTGTCCAGATATTTGACTCTCCATAAATAAGAACCCTGGGACTGACTTTTCCACTGTATATTCTTGGGTAATATATGTATAATCTGAGATTAGAATGTGAGCATTTTGCTTTCATTGTGTTTTCTCTAATTGATTTCCGTGACATTTCTTGTGAAACGTGGCTCTCTTGGTACATAAGTTCAACGAAAGAAGAATCTATCTGTCTGGTTCACAGCTGTATCTCAGCCTCAAAACAGTGCCTGTCCCACATTATATTCTCAATGCACATTTATTGAATTAATGAAGAAATGTGATTCCTTCAACAATGCTTTAGAGATGCAGTCTTTTACGTTCACAAATACCTTTGAGGATATGATAAAAAGCAATAAACTCTTTATCCCCAAATATGCATGTATATAATTACGCATGCAGTTTCCAGGGTTTCTTGGACTCTCTGTCACTCATGTTTATGAACCACAGGTTAAGGAGTTCTGCTCTAAAAAGAACATCAGGACCAACTTCATAATTGTGGAATTGAGATGGTCAAGGGCATGCATTATTTTTGCTTGTTTTGCTTCAGCTATTATTGTCCCAGATCCTGGTCTGAGAAATGCTGGACTTACTGATGGTGAAATTAAAACTAATGGGGGAAAAGAATCAGTTCTATTTGAAAGTTATACTAAACATCAAAAAATGTATGAGAACACAGAAAAAAAAAAAGATTTATCTGTGAACATAGAACATTCAGGGTACTGTTGCCCCTTTCTATTCTTCTCAGGCATGTGCCCAAAGTGATCATAATGATCAGCAGGTCCACAGGCTCTAAAGAAGGCACTCCTGGAATTCTACCTGAGTCCTGCCAAAAGGGCCAAGTCAGTGCCTAGACGTTTCCCCATAAAGCCATAATTCGGTTGTCAAAATGCCTTAACACCAAGACTCTGTCCGAGCTCTGGGCTCTAAAATCTTTATTGCACCAGCAGCTGTACAATCTCCCTTTTCTGTGACCTAGGTTTGCAACCTTTCCTTACCTTCAACTTTGTCGTAAAACATACGAATTTTCCAATGATTCTCTCCTGGAGCGTTTCTATGAGCAGACCTGGTGATGGCTCACAACCTTAGTCGTCCTGCGGGGGAAATTCAAAACTGGGCTCCCCTGCCATAAACGAAGGGCAGGAAGGGAACAAAGAAAGAGGCAGCCACTCCGAATTGGTAGGTGGCAGCTTTAATAAGCAAGGGAACTTACTTAGGAGGCTTGTCTTGGGCGGCTACAAGTAAATCTGCATATCCGCCCACCAGAACCTTAAAAGTTTATAGAGAGGCCTTAATGGGTTCAGTCACATACACCGTTCAGAGGGTTTCAACAACACTTTTCTCTCAAGACTGCATCCTTGAAGCGGCTGCTAGTATGGGAATAGTAGGCGGCCCATACATTCCAAGGACAGGGGAGGGGGTCAGGAGTCCAGCTCACAGTCAACCAGCAGTTGTGTCCTCTCGATGACCTCTTCCAACACCTGGCTATAGCCCATGACAGCCATCTACTTTAATTCAATTGAGCCATTATTTATTGATACCACTTCTGACCGAGACTCTCTACTAAATATTGCAGAGATAGATAGAAAAAAAAAAAAAAAAAAGATGGCCCAGCAATTCAACTCCTATGAATGTACCTGAGAAAATATAAAACATGCTCACACAAAAATTTGTTCATAACAGTATTATTCATAATATCCAAAAAGTGGAAACAACCCAAATGTCCATCAACTGATGAATGACCAAACAAAATGTGGTATAGTCATACAATGGAATACTAATTCAGCCATAAAAAAAAGTAAGTATTGACACATGCTAACTGAAGGAAGCCAAATACATATTGTTTGATAACATTTACATGAAATGTCCACAGGGGTAAATCCATAGAGATGAAAGTATGTTAGTGATCGCCAGAAAATGTGGCAAGGGTGGAATTAGGACTAACTGCTAATATGTACAGGATGTTTTTTGGTGGGGGGCAGTGTAAGGAGGGGAATGGAAAAGTTCTGGAATTAAACAGTGGTGATGGTTGCACAACATAGTAAATAGACTAAAAACAACTGAAGTGTACACTTTAAAATGATGAATTTTGTACTGTGTGAAGTGTATCTCAATTTTTAAAATGCTAAAAAAATTCTAGTCTTTTGGTAAGGATGGTAAATGGGACGGGACACACGGGCGGTTGGGGGAACTGGTAATATTTTACTTCTTGATTTGGGTGGTGGTTACACAGGTGTTTGTTTAAGATAATTTATTAAGCAATGTATTTATGTTTTATGTACAATTCTGAATGTATGTTATAATTCACAAGAGAAATTTTTAAAAGAAAGAAAGTAGGAGATAGTTACCCACACACTTATGGTCAATTAATCTACCACAAAGGAGGCAAGTATATACGATGGAGAAAAGACAGTCTCTTCAGTAAATCGTACTGGGAAAACTGAACAACTACATGTAAAAGAATGAAATTAGAACATTTTCTAACACCATATACAAAAATAAATACAAAATAGATTAAAGACCTAAATGTAAGACCGGAAAACATAAAACTCCTATAAAAAAAACAGGCAAAACACTCTTTGACATAAATTGTAGCAATATTTTCTTCAGATCTGTCTCCTGAGGCAAAGGAAACAAAAGCAATAATAACCAAATGGGACTTAATTAAACTTAGAAGCTTTTGCACAGCAAAGGAAACCACTGACAAAACAAAAAAACCTACGGGATGGGAGAAAATATTTGCAAATGATATGACTGACAAGGGGTTAATCTCCAAAATATATAAACAGCTTATACAACTCGACATCAGAAAAACAACCTCATTTAAAAATGGGCAGGGGCTTCCCTGGTGGCACAGTGGTTGAGAATCTGCCTACCAATGCAGGGGACATGGGTTCGAGCCCTGGTCTAGGAAGATCCCACATGCCGCGGAGCAACTGAGCCTGTGAGCCACAGCTACTGAGCCTGCGCGTCTGGAGCCTGTGCTCCGCAACAAGAGTGGCCGCGATAGTGAGAGGCCCGCGCACCGCAATGAAGAGTGGCCCCCGCTCACCGCAACTAGGGAAAGCCCTCGCACAGAAATGAAGACCCAACATAGCCAAAAATTAATTAATTAATTAATTAATTAATTTTAAAAAGAAATGGGCAGAAGACCTGAATAGACATTTTTCTAAAAAAGACATACAGATAGCCAACAGGCACATGAAAAGATGCTCAACATTGTTAATCATCAGAGATATGCAAATCAAAACCACAGCGAGATATCACCTCACATCTGTCAAAATGGCTACCGTCAAAAAGAACACAAATAACAAAAGTAGAAAAAAGGAAATCCTTGTACACCATTGATGGGAATGTAAATTGGTACAACCACTATGGAAAACAGTATAGAGGTTCCTCAAAAACTGAAAATAGAACTACCATATGATCCGGCAATTCCACTCCTGGGTATATATCAGAGAAAATGAAAACATTAATTGAAAAAGATATATGCACCCCAGTGTACATAGCATCATTATTTACAGTAGCCAAGATATGGAAGCAACCCAAGTGTCCATCAACAGACAAATGGATAACAAAGTTGTGGTATATATATACAATGGAATACTACTCAAACATAAAAAAAAGAATGAAATTTTGCCGTTTGCAACAACATGGATGGACTTGAGGGTATTATGCTTGGTGAAATAAGTCAGACAGAGAAAGACAAATACTGTGTGATATCACTTATATGTGGGACCTAAAAAATGAGACAAACTATTGAATATAACAAAAAAGAAACAGACTCACAGATATAGAGAACAAAGTAGTCATACCTGTGGGGAGAGGGGAGAGGGATGGGCAAGAGAGGGGTAGACGATTAAGAAGAACAAACTATTTACTAAGTATAAGATAAAAAACAAGGTCTTACTGTATAGCATAGGGAACTATATTCAATATCCTGTGATAAACCATAATGGAAAAGAATATGAAAAAGAATATATATATGTATAACTGAGTCACTTTGCTGTACAGCAGAAATTAACACAACATTGTAAATCAACTATACTTCAATAAATTTTTTTTAAAGTTAAAAAATAAAATAAATAAGCTACAAGGATATATTGCACAGCACCAGGAATATAGTCAATATTTATAACTATAAATGGAGTATAATCTTTAAAAATTGTGAATCACTATGTTGTACACCTGAAATTTATATAATGTTGTAAATCAACTATACCTCAATTTAAAAAAATCTTATGAAGAACAGAAAAAAAATGTAGGAGATAGTAAACTAATATCTATATGGTATTGTTACCAAAAAGAAATTAAAGTAACAAAATTAACATGGAATTTCATTTCTTTGGACATGGGATTAATGAATATATATTTAAGGCAGTGAATTTTTATGCTCACTGTATATATTAAGAATATATACAGTGAGCATAAAAAAAGCTTACTATAATATATTGTTATATTTCAAATAGGCATCTTAAAAGATGTGCATTGTTGGGGAAAGGATTATTTAAAACTAAAGTAAAATCAGAGAAATAATCATATACAAATAGAAAACACTGACCTTAAAATTCTACAAACAATAAAAAAGGTAATGATAACCTTCCATAAAAAGTAAAAACAATGACAAATTAATTTGTAACTAAATCAAGAGTTTTGTGGATTGTGACAAAAATCATCAGAGAACTAGATAGAATTTTGTTTGAAAAATAAACACTGAAAATTACCTGTAATATATTCAATTTGTATTCTTTGCCCACTCACTGCTCTCCTTTTTCCTTCTTTTCTCCTTCTCCTCCTCCCCCTTCTCCTATTGTCATTGCATATTAAACGGGTGCGAAAAGGGAAGCAGAATAAAGTTGAATAAAGATAAAATGAATAAAGAATTACAAGGGGAAAAATTCCCTCAATTTCACCATTTCATGACTTTAAATAATGGGTGCAACTTATAAAAGGCTCTTGTAAATCAAATTACTTTAAATGTTCTAAAAGAGCTGCATGAAAGAATACTTAAGAATGTATCCTTCTGGGGCTTCCCTGGTGGTGCAGTGGTTGAGAGTTCGCCTGCCAATGCAGGGGACACGGGTTCATGCCCCGGTCCGGGAAGATCCCACATGCCGCAGAGCAGCTGGGCCCGTGAGCCATGGCCGCTGAGCCTATGCATCCGGAGCCTGTGCTCCGCAACGGGAGAGGACACAACAGTGAGAGGCTCGCGTACCGCAAAAAAGAATGTATCCTTCTAACTCAAGAGTTCTATTACAGTTCAAATAAACATTTCCAAATTTTGTACCATTGGATTATTACTCTATATTGAGTTTTCTTAAAACAGGATAACATTTATAATATACTTATTATATACATTTTTTTCCCATAATTGAAAAATTTTATTTTCATCTTGGATGGCAGTATAATGTAATAATTATGAACTATCACTCTCAAATCAAAATATTATTTTATATCCTAACTACATCATCGACGAGCTGTGTGATTTGGGGCAACGTAATCAGCCTATTTGGCTTTAGTCTCCTTATTTGTAAAAAGAGGATAATAATGATATATACCTTGTTGGGTTTTCGTGAGGAGTAAGTGAAATAAATATGTGTAGGGGGGTGGGGGTGGGGTGTGTGCAGAGAAAAAATAAATAAAAAATGAATAATGAATTCCAAGGGGAAAAAATTCACTCAACTTCATCATTTCACAACATTAAGTAATAAGTACAATTCATAAAAGGCTCTTGTAAATCAAATTAAGTATTCGGGAAGAGTAACTGCATAAAGGAATACTTAAGAATGGTATATCTCTCTCTGCAGAGAGAGTTTTACACAATAAAATTTCAGCACATGATAAGTAATAGTAGAACAGGTAGTAATAATATTAATTACTTGACATACTATATATCTTTCTCCAAGAAGTCTGCCATTTCTAAGAATGCATGAAAAAAGTAAATCCTTCCTACTTAAAATCCTCCTTCCAACCAAAAAGCAAACCATGATAAAGGTATCCTTTAAATCTAAACCTATTTACTTAGCTACTATGCAGCTTAACGTACCAATATATTGGAAGTTATAAATATGCAAGGCTTTGTCCATGCAGAACATCATATTTTATCTGCCAGCTACTGACATTAATAGAATTGCAAAAAAAAAAAAAAAGAGAGAGAGGAAAGAGGAAATTAATCCTTTTACTCCTGTATGGTAACAAAAAGCTAAAATTTAGTCTGATGGTAGACCCACAGAACATAGACCTCTTATCTTACTATATCTCACAGTACATGTAAAACATCATTACTTCCTGATATACCTAGTTCTGTAGTTAATTCCAAAAATCCTATATTTCCAAACAATTCTTTGTGTTTATTCTCTCAAGTGGGTACAATCTGTTTTAATCACTGAAGCCAGAGAGATTTTTTTTTAAGAAAAAGAACCTCCTTTCCAGCCTCATTGCTGACCACTGTCCCTTTAATCGCTGAGCCTTGGCGCCCAAACCAGCTTTTCAGTCCTTCTATTCAACCACCAAATATGCTGCTCCCTCTGAAATATTTTCCTCCCTGCCCTCTTCCACCCCCTCTCTTTCTTATATGCCTCCTACTCATCCTCCGAGTTTACTCATCCTCTCAGTTTAAATGTCTCTTCCTCAGGGACCAGGTTACATCCTCACATTATTATCTCACAGCACTTTTTGCTTCTCCTTCATCACACTTAGCACAATTGAAGTTAAGCATTTGTGCAAGTGTTTGTCTAATATTTCTTGCACCCACTAGATTGTAAGCTTCATGAAAACAGCAAGCATAAATGTCTGAGTTGCTATTGTATCCCAACATCTAACCTGATACATGGTACTAAATAAATAAATAAGTGGAATTTCATATTTTTATTCCCTTGCAATCCCTTAAGTTAAAACTCAAGAAATTTTACGATGAATTTAAATGCCAAATAAGACACCTGATACACATGTTTAGCCTAGGACAGTGCTCGGCTCCATAAATATTTATTGCTTAATAAATATTGAGCAATAGTATATGAGTCAATACATGGCCATAAAGTTATAAAACATTTACTATAAATTGATACTATTCTTAATCTCTCCTGAGATATTGAATTTCCATAAACAAGAGGAAAACTTAAATATAAGTCCTCTCTTTTAATATCTGTGACATTTAATCAAAACATAGTTCTATAGCAATGAAACCAACATGGCCCATATCCCAGGCTTGGAATGCATGTTTGATCACATCTTATATTTTTCCACTAACTCACTCTCCCGATCTGCCTTCATTAATAGAAGGTCCATTATCTCTCTCTTGAGACCTACCCATTCCCACTCTAAGCCCAGAGGGTTACTCACTCTAAATGCCTGGCCGATGGAGAAAAGAAAGCCTCCTTGGCCCAGCACAGCTGTTGTTTCTTTCACTGCCACAAGATGTCACTGTTGAAAACCAGGTCTTCACAGTCTAACCTGCAGCAAAATCCTTTCAATCTTAGTGCCTGCATAACTCCACCCTTGAATGTAAATTCATAGCTCTTTAATTTCCTCCTCAGATGCTCAGTCTTTTTTTGCAAAGCATGACAATTAAGCCAGAACGACTGAGTCTAAAGGGGTTTACAACCTCAGCTATATACTATGCCATAACCAGCCCATTTGTGAGGTGCAAATCGGGGACCTCAGTTCAAACATGTCTACTTGCTTCGTTTTGCTTATCCACACTCTTTGAAAATTCACATAAAGTTTTTTACATAAAAGAGAATTTCCAGTGTCTCGTGAATAATATTGCAATACTGAGCTCATATCTGACAGAGACAACCTTCTGGAACTGAGCTACAAGTATAGTGGCCCCTCAGTATCTGCAGACACCAAAACCTGCGAAGGCTCAAGTCCGTTATACAAAATGGCTTAGTATTTGCATATAACCTATGCACATCCTTCCGTTTACTTTACCTCTAGATTACTCATAATATTTAATACAATGTAAATACTTTGTACATTATTGCTGGCCTGGGGAAATTAAAGCTTTGCTTTTGTGTACTTCCTGGAATTTTCTTTCCAAATATTTTCAATCCATGGTTGGTTGAATTCTTGGATGTGAAATCTGCCTATATGTTGGGCTGACTTTACCTCCTTCCACCTCCTACCTGTCTGGTTACACAAGGCAAGCACTTCACCTCAGTCTTTCTCCACCCCAGATTCTTTGATGTTGGCTGTTTACTGCCATTCAATTTATGATGCCTATTCTAGGCTAGGCCTTGATGATTATCCAAAGTCAACAGTCCAGGTTTCCCCCCTTTTCCCACAAGTTTCCCTACGTGGACCTGAGGGTCCTTACCCGCCATCAGATGTCAGTCAAGACCACTTTTGTCATCAGAGAGGTCTCAGGGCCTTTCCTCCCAGAAGACTCACTTGACCCCCCACCCCAACCATTCAGTAACAAGCTCTGCAGACAAGGCCTGCTAAATAATTGGCAAATCACAGCACAAAATAAAATTGTGGGATCTCTTGTTCAAAAATCAGGGAAAAGTATCAGTAAAAGTACTACAATATAAAACGTTTTCCTTTTTTCCACAGTCCCTTTCTCTCAGCATGTCATGGTGGGTTTTATTTGCTATTTAGTGGTGTTCACTCTTAGGCATGGGGGCACTTATATGGCAAGTACAGAACTTCACAGGTACCCGGGGCTCCTCTGTGACTCTGCACATGTGGCCCACCAGCTGCCAGGATCTGTTTCTCGGCAGCCACCAGGTGCCATGCCACAGCCAGGGGCAGGGAAGTCATCTTCCCTTCTCATGGCTCTACTGCTCCAACCCATGGTGGACAGGCAACTACCAAGGGACCACAACTTCCAAGCCAGGAGGCATGCAGTACCTGGATAGGAAGTGAAAAAAAGACTCTCCCTCACTTACTGAGCTGCCAAATATACAATGGAATTGCCAGTCCAGGGCAGGGATAGCCACCACCTTGCCCTGCCTTATGGTGCTGCAAGGCACACATTGACCCTGAACTTCCCACATTTGTTCACAAGCCACTCCTAGGGCCAAAAAGTGGTGGCAGAATGCTGCCTATGGCACCTCCCAACTTCCTCCCCACCAATCCAACCTGGTTGCCAGCTCAAGAAGAGGGCAGCAGTAGTCATGGGGCACAGGCAGGGAGGGTGTGAGAGACTAGGGAGCAGACAGCCAAGAACCCATCCTGGGGAAGTGGAAGGAGGAGGGACCAGGAGTGAGAGTGAGCTGAGGCTCCAAGCCCCCAAAGCATGCTCCAAAATACAAACTCTAAGATAAAAGTATTAAGAATTTCATAACAACGCAGACCATCAAACACGAAGTGTGGGGACCTTCTGAGCAGGGGATCCTGTGTGACCACACTGGTCCCACACCTGTGAAGCCAGCCCTACCAGCAGACCATGGAATCTAGAGAGAAGGATCTCTGTCAAGCCACAAAAAGTCTACTACACCTTTCCTCCAGGGTCATGGGTGTATACTCACTTTAAGTTTCATAACCTGGTGGGGTACTCAAGTGACTAATGTCTGAAGATGAAAATCCTGTTTCAAGGTGATTGGCTCCATCCACCTAGGCGTAGAGGTGGCTGGCAGCTTCTTACAAAAATAAATAAATAAATAAATTCTATATCACCAAACACCGTAGTTAAGAAAAGCAAATGCTCTAAGAAATTCAAACTTTTTGAAGAGAGTGATTAGATTAGTAAGATAAAATAACAACAATAATGATAAATTCATAGACAACTTCTCCATCCATAGTGTCTCAGTAGAAGAAAGGATTTCACAAGCACATCTGTGTTCATTAAGATGTGACTGCTGTTCTTCACTTTTAATTGAATTTGGTAGAAAAGAGAACTAATAAAAATGCATATTTTCTCAAGTCACAGAAAAGAGAAAGTTAAATAGTGTGATACTGTGGCTTATAATAAGAAATATATAGTTGGTCTTCATGCCTGCTTCAGGCATTGAGCTCCTAAAATCCTGGGCATTTCCTACATGATAAGAGCGATTAAGGTGTCAATATTCATAACAAAGCCCTTTCAACCACACCTGAGTTAATGTTAATGAAGTGACTTTTGGGAAGCACCTAAGGATGGGGTCTCGTTGCCAGGAGAACCAACTATGTGATTAGAAGGTTGGAATTTTCAGTCCCATCTCCATATCTCTGGGGAGGGGAAAGAAACTAGAGATTGAGCCAGTGTTTTAATCAATCATGCTATGTAATGAAGCCTCTATAAAAACCCAAAACGACAGGGTTCAGAGAGCTTCCAAGTTGGTGTACAAGAATGCTTCCACATGCCACTGTGCCAGGCCCCAAACTCTATGACGATAGAAGTTCCTTTGCTCAGGACCTCGTTCTATGTATCTCTTCATCTAGCTGTTGATTTGTATCCTTTGATATCCTTTGTAATAAACCAGCAATCTAGTGAGTAAACTGGTTTCCTGAGTTCTATGATCTACTCTAGCGAATTAATCAAACTCGAGAAAGGGTCATGGGAATCTCTGATTTACAGCCAGTCTGTCAGAAGCATAGGTAACAACCTCGACTTGCGATTAGCATCTGAAGTGACGGGCAGTCATGTGGGACTGAGCCATTAACATGTGGAATCTGATGCTATCTCTGGGTAGGCAGTGTCAGAATTGAGTTGAATTGTAGGATGTCCAGCTGGCATTGGAGAATTGCTTGGTGGTGTGAGGAAAACCCCTGGCCACACATTGTAATTGGTGACTAGAATCATTACATGGTATGTTTATTATGAGAAGTTATCGTCATATTGGCCAAAGTCTTCCAAAAATCATCAAGTAACAAATACTAAAACAATCAGGCTACAGCTTAGTGAAGAGGCTCAGCTTTTCCTTCTTAATTAAACGGGCTCGTAAGAAGCAGAGAATCAATTTTCTTCCTTTGCCTCACCTCTTTTCTCTTTCCGTCTATGCACATTACATTATGAATATCTCTGAACTTTGCCACCTTTTCCTTTTTTCTACAACATTATTTTATCATGTTTGATAGTAAGCATATTTGACTGTGTTCCTGTTTCATAATTATATCATTTGAATTTAATGCTCGGTTAATGTCAACTTTGAGATTATGATAGTTTCATTAAACATATTTTATGCTATAGTATGTGTTGGTCACTGGTTAAGGCTACGGCAATAAGGATACTAAAGAAACAAAAAAAATTTTAGTTTTATATAAGGTAAATCATTATGCAAACATTCAACTTTATTTTATGGTCTGTTTATATTTCATAATTCCCTTCCATGATGTCAATGGTTTTCATTTAAGTGTATGAATGCAACATACAATATGCAAATTGTTTTGTGTGGCTGTTTCAATAACAAGAAAACAAATAAAATGAAAGTAAAAGGGGCTTTTCTGGCTGGAAGTGGGATTTCTGTGGGTGCCGAGGCTAGACTGGAAGTGATGCTGTATAGGGAATGGGGGCTGAGGCGTGAGGCTCGTGGCACTGGGCTGGAGGTCAAGGATGCATTCCAAGACAGTTCTAAAAATATGTCACCAGCTCCAACCTTATAGTTGACCTAGCCATGGAAAACCTCATTGGAACCTCATGAGACCAGACCATACGGGCCCTCTTAAAAACCCTTCCCATCAAAAAGTATCAGGAATCAGGAATGATACATACCTACCACTTCAAGAAAGTTCCTGTATCAGCCAACAGTTTAGCAAATCAGCTAGTTTCTTTGATCATCAAGCAGACGTAGTCAAACCACTGACACAAAAGAGAGTGTCTCTATGTCAGTGTTTTTCACATTATACATGTGACCCATTTAGTAGGTCATGAAATCAATTTTGTGAGTCACGACGAACATTTTTAAAAACAAAATAAAATATAAAATATCAGAGTGCTTTGCATGAATCCTTTGCCAGAAGTATATACCTTGCAAGGAATACTAAAGTCAGTTTCAATATGTGGAAAGATATTTGATGGAGGCAATATGATGAATAGAATGTACATTGATTGCCTAAGAAATGGTTTTTCAATCATATGCCCACTGACGTCTTATTTGGTTTTCATAATAACAAAGTTGATGTGCAGTCTAGTTGTATATTACCATGACTTGCAAGTGGATATAAAGTCTGAGATGTTCCACTAAGATTCAGTTGCAAACTGCATTTTTTGGAAAGATGTTATCTAGCCTATAAATATATATATATATATATTAGTGGCAATTATAATATTTTATTCAAAATTGCTTTTAAAATGGATCATTTCTTTTTTAAAAGAAAGAGGAATAGTGAAGTGAAATATGCAGAAGCATATTCAAGTTCTACTGCTGGATCCGGAAGTATGAATAGTGACAATATTGAGAATAATATTGACTCTAATCTGCAAACATCAACTTCGTTTGAGCCACATTTCAAAAAGAAAAAAGTAGCTGCAATACGTTATAATGAAGATTATTATAAATACGGTTTTATCAAATGTGAAAAACCCTTTGAAAATGACAGACCTCAGTGTGTTATTTGTAATAAGATTCTTGCAAATGAAAGCTTAAAACCTTCAAAATTAAAAAGGCACTTAGAAACACAGCATGCTGAACTTATTGATAAGCCTCTTGAATATTTTCAAAGAAATAAAATAGAGGTAAAGTCATCAACACAATTTCTTAGCTGCTCTACTACTGTTAATGAGAAAACCTTATTATCATCATAGTTAGTTGCATATCATGTGGCAAAAGAGAAAATGGCTCACACAGCTGCTGAAAAAATTATTCTTCCAGCATGTTTGGACATGGTGCATACAATTTTTGATGATAAATCTGCTGATAAATTAAAAACTATTCCTAGTGATAACACAATATCTCTTCGAATTTGTACGATTGCCGAACATTTAGAGGCAATGCTTATTACTCGGTTACAGTCGGGAACAGATTTTGCAATCCAGCTTGATGAAAGCACGGATACTGGAAGCCGCACAGCACTTTTAGTCTATGTCAGATATGCGTGGCAAGGCGATTTTATGGAGGATTTTTTGTGTTGTTTAAACTTAACCTCACACCTAAGTGGATTAGATGTTTTCACAGAATTAGAAAAGTGCATTGTTTGTCAGTATAAATTAAACTGGAAAATCTGCAAAGGAATTACAAGTGACGGAACAGCAAACATAACTGGAAAACAGAGCAATTTAAACATTGCTAGAAGTTACTAGTGCTGCATGGAATCATGGTTTTATACATCGTGAAGCGTTAGAATCCAGAGAGATTCCACAGAAGCTCACGGAAGTATTGAAAAAGGTAGTGAAAGTTCTTAACTTTATTAAAGGAAGCTCACTAAATAGCCGACTTTTTGAAACATTTTGTTCGGCAATTGGAGCTAATTATACCCACTCACTGTATCATACCAAAGTTCGTTGGTTGTCTCAAGGGAAAATACTAAGCAGGGTTTATGAACTCAGGAATGAGATCCACGTTTTTCTCATTGAAAAGAAATCTCATTTGGTTTTGAGGATGATATTTGGGTAATGAAACTGGCATATTTAACTGATATTTTTGGCATCCTTAATGAACTAAGTTTAAAACTACAGGGGGAAAACAGTGACATATTCCAACAGGCCGGACGTACCCAAGGATTCCAAAAGACATTATTGTGGCAAGCGAGTCTTAAAAGCGACTGTCCGAGCTACTACACGTTTCCAAGGTTTTTGCAGCACATTGAAGAGAATGTTATCAATGAAAACATTTGGGAAGAAATAAAACTAGAGATATTGTTGCATCTCACTTCTCTCTGTCAAACCTTTAACCATTTATCCCCAGAAGAGAAATTTCAAACATTAAGACAACATTGTTGGGTAAAAGATCCATTTGCTTTTCGAAACCCAGAATCAATAATTGAGTTAAACTTGGTGCCTGAAGAAGAAAATGAATTACTGCAGCTCAGTTCTTCATATACATTGAAGAATGATTATGAAACATTAAGTTTATCAGCATTTTGGATTAAGATAAAGGAAGACTTTCCTTTTATAAGTCGAAAGAGTGTCCTGCTATTACTACCATTCACAACAACTAGTTTGTGTGAGCTAGGGTTTTCAGTCTTAACCCAGTTAAAAGCAAAGGAAAGGAATGGATTAAATGGTGCAGCAGATGTACGAGTAGCATTATCCTCCTGTGTTCCAGACTGGAATGAACTTATGAACAGGCAAGCACACCTATCACGTTAAATAAATCTTTTTTTTTTTCAATTGGAGTATAGTTACTTTACAATGTCATATAAATAAATCTTACCTGGTTTTTATTTTTGCATTTCTTATTTTGTGATTTTTTTTATATGTTGTATTTAAATGTTAATATAGCACTGTATGTGATACCTTTGTTTTTATTTTGTTATGTTTTAATACTAATAAAATCATAATGTAATTTTTTTAAAAAAGAAAGTAAAAAATTTGCCATCTACAACTTCAAAGGAATATTATCATATCAATATGCTTAATCTAATTAGTGCATAACTATGTGATTCTCTGCCTCTTTATTACTTTTTTACCTCTGGAGTAAAAATTCTTTTTAAAATCCTAGCTTCAAAGAGCTTTAATATGTCTCCATTCTAGGAGCTTCAGTGTACTTCAGTAAGTCTGTCTTACATCCTCAATTCCAATGGCTTCAATACACTTGAGTAAATCTCTCCCACAGCCCCACTTTGAACCTTGTCTTCAACTCCAACATTTAACCTAAAAATATCTCTCTCTGACTAAAGTTTCTATCACGCCAGCTCTCTCTTTCCTACACCCCACATTTAGACTTGGACTACATGCCACTGACTCCTCCAATGATCCATGCTGGCCTCATGTCCTTCCCTGTCTAACTGGGACACTGTGGTTTACCACTTGATGTATCATCTCTCTCCAAGTTTACCTCCCTAGACCTCTGCCCAGTTTCACAAGAACTTCAACACAATTTATTAAATTTTTTGTTGGTCTTCTCCCTCATTATTCACTTAACATTCACCTCGGGTTCCCAATCTGACCCTAACCTCAATCTCAGCAGATGGTCTTGTCTTAAACACCACTGCATAAATTGTTAAGTCTCAACAACTTTCCTCCCTTTGTCCGTGCTCAGAGAAAAAAACATGCCTCCATTCCTTCACAATCAATTCTCTACCGTTTCATCATCTCATGCCTCCCCAATCTTCTACTACCTTGGAGACCTTGCCCTATTTCTACCTCTCCTATAGGTTCAACCTCACTCTCTCTACTAAATCCTTCCTTTCAGATTATAAGCATGCCCACCTTTCATCCATTTTTTTTAAAAGCACAATAAAGAAACATCTTCTGATGCCATAGTGGCTCACTCTCATCTCTACCTACTATATGAGTTTACATTTCACATCATATTTTTCCCACCTTACCCTCACCCTATCTCCCTTCAGCCAGTTAAACTCAACTCACATTTTGGGCATCAGTACATGTATCATTTCCTTGGGGAAATCATTCTTGCTGCCCAAGACGGATCAACGTCCTTTGTCAAACACGTTCAATAATCTGTGTTCTCTTCCTCCAGAGATTTATCCCAATTTGTAATTATATGTAATTACCATGATTCATTTATTAATTTTTCTCCCCACTACTCTTAAAGCTTTGGGAGAGGAGGCACTATGTCTGTCTTTGATCAACAATGTCCCTTCAGTGTATTACATAGATCCTAGAACATATTTGGTGTTCAATAAATGTTTGTAAATGAATGAATAGGTTCATTGATTATTTCTTCTAGATACATCTTTTAAAAGTCTATTGTAGCTCTTAAATCTAGACAAACAAATATGAGTCTTTTAGGAAAAATAAAACACATACTTTTTTCTTCATAGTAGTGATGCTAAAAGGGGGAAAGCGGGAGGAAGCAAGATGGCAGAGTAGAAGGATGTGCTCTCACTCCCTCTTGCGGGAACACCAGAATCACAACCAGCTGCTGGACAATCATCGACAGGAAGACACTGGAACTCATCAAAAAAAATACCCCACATCCAAAGACAAAGGAGAAGCCACAATGAGATGGTAGGAGTGGCACAATCACAGTAAAATCAAATCCCATAACTGCTGGGTGGGTGACTCACAAACTGGAGAACACTTATACCACAGAAGTCCACCCACTGGAGTGAAGATTCTGAGCCCCATGTCAGGTTCCCAACCTGGGGATCCGGCAAAGGGAGGATGAATTCCTAGAGGATCAGACTTTGAAAGCTAGTGGGATTTGATTGCAGGACTCTGACAGGACTGGCGGAAACAGAGACTCCACTCTTGGAGGGCACACACAAAGTAGTGTGAGCATCAGGACCCAAGGGAAAGACCAGTGACCCCAGGGGAGACTGAACCAGACCTACCTGTTAATGTTGGAGGGTCTTCTGTAGAGGTGGGTGGAGGCTGTGGCTCACCGTGGGGACAAGGACACTGGCAGCAGAAGTTCTGGGAAGTACTCCTTGGCATGAGCCCTCCCAGAGTCCACCAATAGCCCCACCAAACAGCGCACACAGGGTCCAGTGTTGGGTTGCCTCAGGCCAAACAACCAACAGGGAGGGAACCCAGCCCCATCTATCAGCAGTCAAGTGGATTAAAGTTTTACTGAGCTCTGCCCACCAGAGAAACAGTCAGCTGTACCCACCACCAGTCCCTCCCATCAGGAAACTTGCACAAGCCTCTTAAATAGCCTCATCCACCAGAGGGCAGACAGCAGAAGCAAGAAGAATTACAATCCTGCAGCCTGTGGAACAAAAACCACATTCACAAAAAGATAAGACAAGATGAAAAGGCAGAGGGCTATGTACCAGATGAAGGAACAAGATAAAACCCCAGAAAAACAACTAAATGAAATGGAGATAGGCAACCTTCAAGAAAAAGAATTCAGAATAATGATAGTGAAGATGATCCAGGACCTCAGAAAAAGAATGGACGTAAACATAAAGAAGATGCAAAAAATGTTTAAAAAAGACCTAGAAGAATTAAAGAACAAACAAACAGAGATGCACAATACAATAACTGAAATGAAAACTACACTACAAGGAATCAATAGCAGAATAACTGAGGCAGAAGAACGGAAAAGTGACCTGGAAGACAGAATGGTGGAATTCACTACTGTGGAACAGAACAAAAAAGAATGAAAAGAGGAGCGTTGCCGGGAAGATGGCGGAAGAGTAAGACGCGGAGATCACCTTCCTCCCCACAGATACACCAGAAATACATCTACGCGTGGAACAACTCCTACGGAGCACCTACTGAACGCTGGCAGAAAACCTCAGACCTCCCAAAAGGCAAGGAACCCCCCACGTACCTGGTTAGGGCAAAAGAAAAAACTAAACAGAGACAAAAGGATAGGGACGGGTCCTGCACCAGCGGGAGAGAGCTGTGAAGGAGGAAAAGTGTCCACACACTAGGAAGCCCCTTCGCGGGTGCAGACTTCGGGAGGCGGAGTGGGGGAGCTTGGGAGCCGCGGAGGAGAGCACAGCAACAGGGGTGCGGAGGGCAAAGCGGACAGATTCCAGCGCAGAGGATCGGGCCGACCAGAACTCACCAGCCGAGAGGCTTGTCTGCTCGCCCGCCAGGGCGGGAGGGACTGGGAGCTGAGGCTCCGGCTTTTGTCGGAGCGCCGGGAGAGGACTGAGGTTGGCGGCGTGAACACAGCCTGCAGGGCGTTAGTGCACCGCGGCTAGCCGGGAGAGAGTCCGGGGAAAAGTCTGGACCTGCCGAAGAGGCAAGAGACTTTTACGTCCCTCTTTGTTTCCTGGTGCACGAGGAGAGGGGATTAAGAACGCTGCTTGAGAGAGCTCCAGGGACGGGCGCGAGCCGCGGCTAAAAGTGCGGAGCCCAGAGACAGACATGAGACGCTAAGGCTGCTGCTGCCGCCACCAGGAGGCCTGTGTGCGAACACAGGTCACTAGCCACACGCCCTTCCGGGGAGCCTGTGTAGCCCGCCACTGCCAGGGTCCCGGGATCCAGGGACAACTCCCCCGGGAGAACGCACGGCGCGCCTCAGGCTGCAACGTCCTGCTGGCCTCTGCCGCCGCAGGCCCGCCCCACACTCCGTGACCCTCCCTACCCCCCTGCCTGAGTGAGCCAGAGCCTCCGCATCAGCGGCTCCTTTAACCCCGTCCTGTCTGAGCAAAGAACAGACGCCCTCCGGCGACCTACACGCACAGGCGGGGCCAAATCCAAAGCTGAGCCCCTGGGAACTGTGAGAACAAAGAAGAGAAAGGGAAATCTCTCCCAGCAGCCTCAGAAGCAGCGGATTAAACCTCCACAATCAACTTGATATACCCTGCATCTGTGGAATACCTGAATAGACAAGGAATCATCCCAAATTAAGGAGCCCTGTGGATGAAAGGCTCTTGGTGCTGCAGCCAGGAGTCAGTGCTGTGCCTCTGAGGTGGGAGAGCCAACTTCAGGACACTGGTCCACAAGAGGCCTCCCAGCTGCACATAATATCAAACAGCAAAAATCTCCCAGAGATCTCCATCTCAATGCCAGCACTCAGCTTCACTCAACGACCAGCAAGCTACAGTGCTGGACATCCTATGCCAAACAACTAGCAAGACAGGAACACAACCCCACCCATTAGCAGAGAGGCTGCCCAAAGTCATAATAAGTCTACAGACACCCCAAAACACACCACCAGACGTGGACCTGCCCACCAGAAAGACAAGATCCAGCCTCATCCACCAGAACACAGGCACTAGTACCCTCCACCAGGAAGCCGACACAACCCACTGAACCAACCTTAGCCACTGGGGACAGACACAAAAAACAACAGGAACTACGAACCTTCAGCCTGCAAAAAAGGAGACCCCAAACACAGTAAGATAAGCAAAATGAAAAGACAGAAAAACACACAGCAGATGAAGGAGCAAGATAAAAACCCACCAGACCTAACAAGTGAAGAGGAAATAGGCAGTCTACCTGAAAAAGAATTCAGAATAATGATAGTAAGGTTGATCCGAAATCTTGGAGATAGAATGGACAATAGAATGGACAAAATGCAAGAATCAGTTAACAAGGACCTAGAAGAACTAAAGATGAAACAAGCAACGATGAACAACACAATAAATGAAATTAAAAGTACTCTAGATGGGATCAATAGCAGAATAACTGAGGCAGAAGAATGGATAAGTGACCTGGAAGATAAAATAGTGGAAATAACTACTGCAGAGCAGAATAAAGAAAAAAGAATGAAAAGAACTGAGGACAGTCTCAGAGACCTCTGGGACAACATTAAACGCACCAACATTCGAATTATAGGGGTTCCAGAAGAAGAAGAGAAAAAGAAAGGGACTGAGAAAATATTTGAAGAGATTATAGTTGAAAACTTCCCTAATATGGGAAAGGAAATAGTTAATCAAGTCCAGGAAGCACAGAGAGTCCCATACAGGATAAATCCAAGGAGAAATACGCCAAGACACATATTAATCAAACTGTCAAAAATTAAATACAAAGAAAACATATTAAAAGCAGCAAGGGAAAAACAACAAATAACACACAAGGGAATCCCCATAAGGTTAACAGCTGATCTTTCAGCAGAAACTCTGCAAGCCAGAAGGGAGTGGCAGGACATATTGAAAGTGTTGAAGGAGAAAAACCTGCAACCAAGATTACTCTACCCAGCAAGGATCTCATTCAGATTTGAGGGAGAAATTAAAACCTTTACAGACAAGCAAAAGCTGAGAGAGTTCAGCACCACCAAACCAGCTCTACAACAACTGCTAAAGGAACTTCTCTAGGCAAGAAACACAAAAGAAGGAAAAGACCTACAATAACAAACCCCAAACAATTAAGAAAATGGGAATGGGAACACACATATCGATAATTACCTTAAATGTAAATGGACTAAATGCTCCCACCAAAAGACACAGATTGGCTGAATGGATACAAAAACAAGACCCATATATTTGCTGTCTACAAGAGACCCACTTCAGACCTAGAGACACATACAGGCTGAAAGTAAGGGGATGGAAAAAGGTATTTCATGCAAATGGAAACCAAAAGAAAGCTGGAGTAGCAATTCTCATATCAGACAAAATAGACTTTAAAACAAAGACTATTAGAAGAGACAAAGAAGGACACTACATAATGATCAAGGGATCGATCCAAGAGGAAGATATAACAATTGTAAATATTTATGCACCCAACATAGGTGCACCTCAATACATAAGGCAAATACTGACAACCATAAAAGGGGAAATCGACAGTAACACATTCATAGTAGGGGACTTTAACACCCCACTTTCACCAATGGACAGATCATCCAAAATGAAAATAAATAAGGAAACACAAGCTTTAAATGATACATTAAACGAGATGGAGTTAATTGATATTTATAGGACATTCCATCCAAAAACAACAGAATACACATTTTTCTCAAGTGCTCATGGAATATTCTCCAGGATAGATCATATCTTGGGTCACAAATCAAGCCTTGGTAAATTTAAGAAAATTGAAATTGTATCAAGTATCTTTTCCAACCACAACGCTATGAAACTCAATATCAATTACAGGAGAAGATCTGTAAAAAATACAAACACATGGAGGCTAAACAATACACTACTTAATAACGAAGTGATCACTGAAGAAATCAAAGAGGAAATCAAAAAATACCTAGAAACAAATGACAATGGAGACACGACGACCCAAAACCTATGGGATGCAGCAAAAGCAGTTCTAAGAGGGAAGTTTATAGCAATACAATCTTACCTTAAGAAACAGGAAACATCTCGAATAAACAACCTAACCTTGCGCCTAAAGCAATTAGAGAAAGAAGAACAAAAAAACCCCAAAGTTAGCAGGAGGAAAGAAATCATAAAAATCAGATCAGAAATAAATGAAAAAGAAATGAAGGAAACGATAGCAAAGATCAATAAAACTAAAAGCTGGTTCTTTGAAAGGATAAACAAAAGTGATAAACCATTAGCCAGACTCATCAAGAAAAAAAGGGAGAAGACTCAAATCAATAGAATTAGAAATGAAAAAGGAGAAGTAACAACTGACACTGCAGAAATACAAAAGATCATGAGAGATTACTACAAGCAACTCTATGCCAATAAAATGGACAACCTGGAAGAAATGGACAAATTCTTAGAAAGGCACAACCTGCCAAGACTGAATCAGGAAGAAAGAGAAAATATGAACAGACCAATCACAAGCACTGAAATTGAAACTGTGATTAAAAATCTTCCAACAAGCAAAAGCCCAGGACCAGATGGCTTCACAGGCGAATTCTATCAAACATTTAGAGAAGAGCTATCACCTATCCTTCTCAGACTCTTCCAAAATATAGCAGAGGGAGGAACACTCCCCAACTCATTCTACGAGGCCACCATCACCCTGATACCAAAACCAGACAAGGATGTCACAAAGAAAGAAAACTACAGGCCAATATCACTGATGAACATAGATGCAAAGATCCTCAACAAAATACTAGCAAACAGAATCCAACAGCACATTAAACGGATCATACACCATGATCAAGTGGGGTTTATTCCAGGAATGCAAGGATTCTTCAATATACGCAAATCAATCAACGTGATACACCATATTAACAAATTGAAGGAGAAAAACCATATGGTCAACTCAATAGATGCAGAGAAAGCTTTTGACAAAATTCAACACCCATTTATGATAAAAACCCTGCAGAAAATAGGCATAGAGGGAACTTTCCTCAACATAATAAAGGCCATATATGACAAACCCACAGCCAACATCGTCCTCAGTGGTGAAAAACTGAAAGCATTTCCACTAAGATCAGGAACAAGACAAGGTTGCCCACTCTCACCACTCTTATTCAACATAGTTTTGGAAGTTTTAGCCACAGCAATCAGAGAAGAAAAGGAAATAAAAGGAATCCAAATCGGAAAAGAAGAAGTAAAGCTGTCACTGTTTGCAGATGACATGATACTATACATAGAGAATCCTAAAGATGCTACCAGAAAACTACTAGAGCTAATCAATGAATTTGGTAAAGTAGCAGGATACAAAATTAATGCACAGAAATCTCTTGCATTCCTATACACTACTGATGAAAAATCTGAAAGTGAAATCAAGAAAACACTCCCATTTACCATTGCAACAAAAAGAAGAAAATATCTAGGAATAGACCTACCTAAGGAGACAAAAGACCTGTATGCAGAAAATTATAAGACACTGATGAAAGAAATTAAAGATGATACAAATAGATAGAGAGATATACCATGTTCTTGGATTGGAAGAATCAACATTGTGAAAATGACTCTACTACCCAAAGCAATCTACAGATTCAATGCAATCCCTATGAAACTACCACTGGCATTTTTCACAGAACTAGAACAAAAAATTTTGCAATTTGTATGGAAACACAAAAGACCCCGAATAGCCAAAGCAATCTTGAGAACGAAAAATGGAGCTGGAGGAATCAGGCTCCCTGACTTCAGACTATACTACAAAGCTACAGTAATCAAGACAGTATGGTACTGGCACAAAAACAGAAATATAGATCAATGGAACAGGATAGAAAGCCCAGAGATAAACCCACGCACGTATGGTCACCTTATCTTTGACAAAGGAGGCAGAAATGTACAGTGGAGAAAGGACAGCCTATTCAATAAGTGGTGCTGGGAAAACTGGACAGCTACATGTAAAAGTATGAGATTAGATCACTCCCTAACACCATACACAAAAATAAGCTCAAAATGGATTAAAGACCTAAATGTAAGGCCAGAAACTATCCAACTCTTAGAGGAAAACATAGGCAGAACACTCTATGACATAAATCACAGCAAGGTCCTTTTTGACCCACCTCCTAGAGAAATGAAAATAAAAACAAAAGTAAACAAATGGGACCTAATGAAACTTAAAAGCTTTTGCGCAGCAAAGGAAACCATAAAGAAGACCAAAAGACAACCCTCAGAATGGGAGAAAATATTTGCAAATGAAGCAACTGACAAAGGATTAATCTCCAAAATTTATAAGCAGCTCATGCAGCTTAATAACAAAAAAACAAACAACCCAATCCAAAAATGGGCAGAAGACCTAAATAGACATTTCTCCAAAGAAGATATACAGAGTGCCAACAAACACATGAAAGAATGCTCAACATCACTAATCATTAGAGAAATGCAAATCAAAAGTACAATGAGATATCATCTCACACCAGTCAGAATGGCCATCATCAAAAAATCTAGAAACAATAAATGCTGGAGAGGGCGTGGAGAAAAGGGAACCCTCTTACACTGTTGGTGGGAATGTAAATTGATACAGCCACTGTGGAGAACAGTATGGAAGTTCCTTAAAAAGCTACAAATAGAACTACCATATGACCCAGCAATCCCACTACTGGGCATATACCCTGAGAAAACCATAATTCAAAAAGAGTCATGTACCAAAATGTTCACTGCAGCTCTATTTACAATAGCCCAGAGATGGAAACAACCTAAGTGTCCATCATCGGATGAATGGATAAAGAAGATGTGGCACATATATACAATGGAATATTACTCAGCCATAAAAAGAGATGAAATTGAGCTATTTGTAATGAGGTGGATAGACCTAGAGTCTGTCATACAGAGTGAAGTAAGTCAGAAAGAGAGACACAAATACCGTATGCTAACACATATATATGGAATTTAAGAAAAAAAAATGTCATGAAAAACCTAGGGGTGAAACAGGAATAAAGACACAGACTTACTAGAGAATGGACTTGAGGCTATGGGGAGGGGGAAGGGTAAACGGTGACAAAGCAATAAAGAGGCATGGACAGATATACACTACCAAACGTAAGGTAGATAGCTAGTGGGAAGCAGCCGCATAGCACAGGGAGATCAGCTCTGTGCTTTGTGACCGCCTGGAGGGGTGGGATAGGGAGGGTGGGAGGGAGGGAGACGCAAGCGGGAAGAGATATGGGAACATATGTATATATATATATAACTGATTCATTTTGTTGTGAAGCTGAAACTAACATACCATTGTAAAGCAATTATACTCCAATAAAGATGTTTAAAAAATAAAAAAAATAAATAAAAAAAAAAGAATGAAAAGAAATGAAGACAGCCTAAGAGACCTCTGGGACAACATTAAAGGCAACAACATTCACATTATAGGGGGTCTCAGAAGGAGAAGAGAGAGAGAAAGGACCCAAGAAAATATCTGAAGAGATTATAGTTGAAAACTTCCCTAACATGGGAAAGGAAATAGCTATGCAAGTCCAGGAAGTGCAGAGAGTCCCATACAGGATAAACCCAAGGAGAAGCACACCAAGAAACACAATAATCAAACTGGCAAAAATTAAAGACAAAGAAAAATTATTGAAAGCAGCAAGGGAAAAACGACAAATAACAAACAATGGAACTCCCATAAGGTTAACAGCTAATTTCTCAGCAGAAACTCTACAAACCAGAAAGGAGTGGCATGATATACTTAAAGTGATGAAAGGGACGAACCTACAACCAAGATTACTCTACCTGGCAAGGATCTCATTCAGATTCGATGGAGAAATCAAAAGTTTTACACACAAGCAAAAGCTAACGGAATTCAGCACCAGCAAACCAGCTCTACAACAAATGCTAAAGGAACTTCTCTATGTGGGAAACACAAGAGAAGAAAAGGACCTAGAAAAACAATTAAGAAAATGGTCATAGGAACATACATATCGATAATTACCTTAAACGTGAATGGATTAAATGCTCCAACCAAAAGACACAGACTTGCTGAATGGATACAAAAGCAAGACCCATCTATATGCTGTCTACAAGAGACCCACTTCAGACCTAGGGACACATACAGACTGAAAGTGAGGGGATGGAAAAAGATATTCCATGCAAATGGAAATCAAAAGAAAGCTGGAGTAGCAATACTCATATCAGATAAAATGGGCTTTAAAATAAAGAATCTTACAAGAGACAAGGACAGACACTACATAATGATGAGGGGATCAATCCAAGAAGAAGATATAACAATTAAAATTTTTATGCACCCAACATAGGAGCACCTCAATACATAAGGCAACTGCTAACAGCTATAAAAGAGGAAATTGACAGTAATACAGTAATAGTGGGGGACTTTAACACCTCACTTACACCAATGGACAGATCATCCAAAATGAAAATAAATAAGGAAACTGAAGCTTTAAATGACACAATAGACCAGGTAGATTGAATTGATAATTATAGGATGTTCCATCCAAAAACAGCAGATTACACTCTCTTCTCAAGTGCGCACAGAACATTCTCCAGGATAGATCACGTGTTGGGTCACAAATCAAGCCTCAGTAAATTTAAGAAAACTGAAATCATATCAAGCATCTTTTCTGACCACAACGCTATGAGATTAGAAATTAATCACAGGGAAAACAAAAGTAAAAAACACAAACACATGGAGGCTAAACAATACATTACTAAATAACCAAGAGATCACTGAAGAAATCAAAGAGTAAATCAAAAAATACCTAGAGACAAGTGACAATGAAAACATGACGATCCATAACCTATGGGACGCAGCAAAAGCAGTTCTAAGAGGGTAGTTTATAGCTATACAGTCCTACCACAAGAAAGAAGAAAAATCGCAAATAAAAAATCTAACCTTACACCTAAAGGAACTAGAGAAAGAAGAACAAACAAAACCCAAAGTTAGCAGAAGGAAAGAAATCATAAAGATGAGAGCAGAAATAAATGAAATAGAAACAAAGAAAACAATAGCAAAGATCAATAAAACTAAAATCTGGTTCTTTGAGAAGATAAACAAAATTGCTAAACCATTAGCCAGACTTATCAAGAAAAAGAGGGAGAGGACTCAAATCAATAAAATTAGAAATGAAAAAGGAGAAGTTACAACAGACACCACAGAGATACAAAGCATCCTAAGAGACTACTACAAGCAACTCTATGCCAATAAAATGGACAACCTGGAAGAAATGGACAAATTCTTAGAAAGGTATAACCTTCCAAGACTGAACCAGGAAGAAATAGAAAATATGAACAGACCAATCACAAGTAATGAAATTGAAACTGTGATTAAAAATCTTCCAACAAACAAAAGCCCAGAATTAGATGGCTTCACAGGTGAATTCTATCAAACATTTAGAGAAGAGTTAACACCCATCCTTCTCAAACTCTTCCAAAAATTGCAGAGGAAGGAACACTCCCAAACTCATTCTATGTGGCCACATCACCCTGATACCAAAACCAGACAAAGATATTACAAAAAAAGAATATTACAGACCAATATCACTGATGAATATAGATGCAAAAATCCTCAACAAAATACTAGCAAACAGAATCCAACAACACGTTAAAAGGATCATACACCATGATCAAGTGAGACTTATCCCCGTGATGCAAGGATTCTTCATATATGTAAATCAATCAATGTAATAAACCATATTAACAAATTGAAAAATAAAAACCATATGATCATCTCAATAGATGCAGAAAAAGCTTCTGAGAAAATTCAACACCCATTTATGACAAAAACTCTCCAGGGCTTCCCTGGTGGCACAGTGGTTGAGAGTCCGCCTGCCGATGCAGGGGACACAGGTTTGTGCCCCGGCCTGGGAGGATCCCACATGCCGCGGAGCGGCTGGGCCCATGAGCCATGGCCGCTGAGCCTGCATGTCTGGAGCCTGTGCTCCACAACAGGAGAGACCACAGCAGTGAGAGGCCCGCGTACAGCAGAAAGAAAAAAAAAAAAAACCTCTCCAGAAAGTGGGCATAGAGGGAACCTACCTCAACATAATGAAGGCCATATATGACAAACCCACAGCAAATGTCATTCTTAATGTTGAAAAACTGAAAGCATTTCCTCTAAGATCAGGAACAAGACAAGGATGTCCACTCTCACCACTATTATTCAACATAGTTTTGGAAGTCCTAGCCACGGCAAACAGAGAAGAAAAAGAAATAAAAGGAATACAAATTGGAAAAGAAGAAGTAAAACTGTCACTGTTTGCAGATGACGTGATACTATACATAGAGAATCCTAAACATGCCACCAGAAAACTACTACAGCTAATCAATGAATTTGGTAAAGTTGCAGGATACAAAATTGATACACAGAAATCTCTTGCATTCCTATACACTAATGATGAAAAATCTGAAAGAGAAATTAAGGAAAAACTCCCATTTATCATTGCAACAAAAAGAATTAAATACCTAGGAAAAAACCTACCTAGGGAGAAAAAAGACCTGTATGCAGAAAACTATAAGACACTGATGAAAGAAATTAAAGATGACACCAACAGATGGAGTGATATACCATGTTCTTGGATTGGAAGAATCAATATTGTGAAAATGACTCTACTACACCAAGCAATCTACAGATTCAATGTAGTCCCTATCAAATTACCAATGGCATTTTTTATGGAACTAGAACAGAAAATCTTAAAATCTGTATGAAGGCACAAAAGACCCCGAATAGCCAAAGCAGTCTTGAGGGAGAAAAACGGAGCTGGAGGAATCAGACTCCCTGACTTCAGTCTATACTACAAAGCTACAGTAATCAAGAAAATATGGTACTGGCACAAAAACAGAAACATAGATCAATGGAACAAGATAGAAAGCCCAGAGATAAACCCACACACCTATGGTCAACTAATCTATGACAAAGGAGGCAAGGATAGACAATGGAGAAAAGACAGTCTCTTCAATAAGTGGTGCTGGGAAAACTGGACAGCTACATGTAAAAGAATGAAATTAGAACACTCCCTAACACCATACACAAAAATAAACTCAAAATGGATTAGAGATCTAAATGTAAGACTGGACACTATAAAATTCTTAGAGGAAAACATAGGAAGAACACTCTTTGACATACATCACAGCAAGATCTTTTTTGATCCACCTCCTAGAGTAATGGAAATAAAAACAGAAATAAACAAATGGGACCTAGTGAATCTTCAAAGCTTTTGCACAGCAAAAGAAACCATAAACAAGACCAAAAGATAACCCTCAGAATGGTAGAAAACATTTGCAAATGAAATCAATGGATAAAGGATTAATCTCCAAAGTATATAAACAGTTCATGCAGCTCAAAATTAAAGAAACAAACAACCCAATCCAAACATGGGCAGAAGACCTAAATAGGCATTTCTCCAAAGAAGACATACAGATGGCCAAGAAGCACATGAAAAGCTGCTCAACATCACTAATTATTAGAGAAATGCAAATCAAAACTACAATGAGGTATCACCTCACACCAGTTAGAATGGGCATCATCAGAATATCTACAAACAACAAATGCTGGAGAGGGTGTGGAGAAAAGGAAACCCTCTTGCACTGTTGGTGGGTATGTAAATTGATACAGCCACTATGGAGAACAGTATGGAGGTTCCTTAAAAAACTAAAAATAGAATTACCATATGATCCAGCAATCCCACTACTGGGCATATACCCAGAGAAAACCATAATGCAAAAAGACACATGAACCCCAATATTCATTGCAGCACTCTTTACAATAGCCAGGTCATGGAAGCAACCTAAATGCCCATCGACAGATGAATGGATAAAGAAGATGTGGTACATATATACAATGGAATATTACTCAGCCATAAAAAGGAACGAAATTGGGTCATTTGTTGAGATGTGGATGGATCTAGAGACTGTCATACAGCATGAAGTAAGTCAGAAAGAGAGAAACAAATATCGTATATTAATACATGTATGTAGAACCTAGAAAAATGGTACAGATGAACCAGTTTGCAGGGCAGAAGTTGAGACACAGATGTAGAGAACAAATGTATGGACACCAAGGGGGGAAAGCTGTGGGGGGGTGGGGGGGGTGTGATGAATTGGGCTATTGGGATTGACGTGTATACACTGGTGTGCATAACATTGATGATTAATAAGAACCTGCTGTATCAAAAACTAAATTAAATAAAATGCAAAAATTTAAAAAAAAAAAGTAAAGGCAACCCAAATACCCCTCAAAGGATGAATGGGTAAACAAAATGTGATGCATCTATACAATGGAATATTGTTCAGCCATAAAAAGGAATGAAGTGCTGATTCATGCTACAACATCGATGAACCTCAAAAACATTATGCTAAGTGAAAGAAGCCCAACTATAAGGGCCAAGTATTATATGATTCCACTCATATGAATTATCCAGAATAGGCAAATCCCTAGAGACAAAAGCTAATTGGTTGTTGCCAGAAGCTGAGGGGGAGCAGGGGGAAGAAAGAGTGACTGCTTAATGGGTACAGGGTTTCCTTTTGGGATAACAAAAATGTTTTGGAACTAGAGATGGGTGATGGTTGCACAACATGTGAATGTACTAAATTCTACTGAATTGTAAAAAAGAATTAAAAAATAAAAATAAATAAAAATAAAAGGGAGAAAGCATGTGTAGAGAGAGAAAAAAAGGATTGGCTTGGGAATTGGGAAACCAATTCTCTGCCTCTGTCTCCCTATTCACTGTGAGAAATAAATGTGAATTTCTTGAAGCTTATTTCTTCCACTGAAATCATCTAATTTTCAAATTATTGTCCACTAAAGCAATTAATGGGCTATTCCTAGAAGGAAACTTTGAAAAAAGTTTTATATATCTACACATATTTTGAAGTTCCTTTCACTAATCAAGCACCTATGAAACAAATGTTAATTTGACCTATTGACTTGTTTTAAAATAAGATACTATGTAACAGATCATGCATCCATGGTGACCTTCATTCCTGAATATAACTACTTTAATATGCTACAGAAAAAGTTTTCTTTAGCAGCCCAACTTCAAGTACACATTGAAACTAGGGACTTCAATACCATTTAATTTCTCTGATGAAAAGATGATGAATGTGGTGTAAAAATATGATAATAGAGTGTCTATTTCTAGTTGGAAATTTTAACAATCTATTAGTAATTAATTTTCCATGGATTTTCCATTTTTGTTTTTCCTAGAAGATATGGTTTCATTTTTTTTTCCCCAAGTAAGTTTCACAGTGTGTCTTTTTCAATACTTTTATATTCTTATAATGCATCTTCCAACAAACTGTGTCTGCCTTGGATTTGTCTAAAATAAAGGATAAAAAATTAAAAACTAACACTTTAAAAAAATTTTATTATGAGTTTACCAAAATGAAACTCCCATCAAAGAAAACTGTATCCCTCTCCCTCATTATTTTTTTCTTTTGTGAATATTAAGTAATAGACTGGCTGGTACTCCAATAGTTCTACCACAGAATAAATTTAAGTTAAATTCCTGAGGTAGGTTTCATCTGGTACTCCTATTTCTAAAGACACCACCATGTGGAAAGATGTTCTAAACTAATAAATGTAAACCTGAAGGAAAATACATAGCTGGTCTTTAGACAAAGAGTTCAATTGTGCTTTATGAAAGTAATGCCAGTAAGCAAAAAAGAGAGAGCCCTTTTTAAAGTCCTCATAAGTAACTGTGTTAAGTCTCATATCCAGAGGACTGATATTTACTGAGATTTCCAAATGACATTTAGCAACAATGCTGACTATAAGAAAAGAGACATACCTCAGCAAAATATTTAGGTTGTAAACGTTTAGGGAATTAAAGAGCTTATAAGTGGTCATTAACACAAAGGGATGCATAGCTAAAGAAATAGAAAATGAAGCAGGAACTGTTAATGTTTTTCATAGTCAGCATATAAACCAAAGAATGTGGTTTGTAATTATCATGTATGCATAGATTTGTCTTTAAAGACACTGTGGTAAAGCCAATGTCAAAGTAAGCTCAGCGTGCTGGAACAAACACTTCTGTACACCACTGACCTACTAACAAAGGTATCGACTTCAATTTGCCTTGAAACTCTTAGCCTGTGCCAAATGAGAGTCATCTTTGAAGATTAAAACTAGGCAGCATTCACCAGTCCAGCTGATGCTCAAAACTAATATTGAGCATGGTGGTTCCTCAAAATATTAAACATAGAATTATCATATGGTTTCAGTAATTCTACTTCTGGAATTGGGTTTATACCCAAAAGAATTGAAAACAAGGACTCAAACAGACATTTGTACACCAAAGTTCATGGCAGCATAATTCACAGCAACCAAAAGGTAGAAAGAACCCAAATGTCCATTAAATGGAGAAACAGAAAAACGTGGTATACACATACAATGGAATATCATTCAGCCTTAAAGGGGAAGGAAATTCTGACACATGCTACAACATGGACGAAACTCAGACATTATGCTAAGTGAAATAAGAAGCCAGTCACAAAAGGACAGATACTACATGATTTCATTTTTTGAGGTACCTAGAGCAGGCAAATTCATACAAACAGAAAGTGGAATGGTAGATGCTAGGGACTGAGAGAAAGGAATGGGAGTTGTTTAATGGGTACAGAGTTTCAGTTTGGGAAGATGAAAAAGTTCTGAAGATGGACAGTGGTGGTGGATGCCAACGATATGAGTGTACTGAAATGTGACTGAATAGTACACTTAAAAATTATTAAAATGGTAAATTTTATGTTATGGATATTTTACTATTGTTTTAATCTCGTATAAGAAATAGCCATATAAAATTTAGAAAATACTGATAAGCAAAAAGTTCTCATAATTTTACAAGCCTCATGTAACTACTGTTAACTGTTATTGTAGGAGGAAAAAACCCTAAAACCAATGATTATGCTAAATTGACACACCTATTCACATCCCTCAAGGAAAAACAAAAAGTGGAATAGTTTAAGCAACAGTTTTAAACCAAGTTTAAAGGATCTTAAAACTCATCTTTTACATATGGAAAAAAAGAAATAAAAAAGAGTTCCAGAGGGGTTAAGGAACCTCCTCAACTTCATAGAACTGAAAATATATCTTGACTCTTATCTAGTACTCATTAACAAAATATCTATTTTATAAATATTTTATCCTACCTGGGAAAAAGCTAACTGAGTCCTAAACAAATTAAGTCTATCCATGTAGCCAATGTGTTTCACATTTAAAGCCTTGCTGAATAGATATAAATAGTCCAAGGCTGTAGCACTTTAATAATTAGCAGATAGAAAGGAGGTGGAGAGGACCATTTAGATGACAGCAGATCTTCTATTAGGTATACAAGTACCAGAAATGATGTAAATTTGAGTCAAACATTATTGTTACTGCTTTGTGTTTTCATCTCTTTTTTTCCCATATATATAGATTACTCATTGTCATATGGTTTCTTGAAAGCCTGAAAGTTAATCTTTAATGTGGAAAGGAAAATTGGTTAACACCGAGAGCTTGTGCCGTGGCTCTTAATACTTCACGTGCTCTCACTGCAATAAGAGGGAAAGAATCCACTTGATCTGGAATATGGCCCCTGGAAATTCAACTTGACTTGAGTTTTAAACAAATATACACACTTTATGTGCACTGTTCAAAATTGAGGTTTATCAAGAGTATATGTCTATTAACCACGTGCTAAAAAGAAGAGTTGGGAGGTCTTTAAAGTACACATATCTGCATTTATCACACAAACTCGATCCAACTTATTTTTGTCTGTGTGGATTCTTCCATTCACACTTCATATCCCAGAGAAAGGCTAAGTAATTTGTTACTTAAAAACAAAACAAAACAAAAAATCTTGATGACACTTCTTGGTTAGGTCCCAACATTATTAAGGTATGAGAGGACAGCGTAGTAACCGATTCAGGAAGGGAATGTGCTCTCTTCTCAGTGACCCTTGGCCTCATTTGTGACCATGTTTCCTCCTCCCCTGAGTGCTTATCATTCCCGTGACCCGAGAGGAGAAATGATTCATCTCTTCAAAGATGAACTTTCCAGGGTGTTTATTATTTGGCATTTGGCTGACTCACACACACAGCAGAATTTTTTATTACTCTTCCTTTGATTTCTGTTTAATGCTTAGGTTCCCGAGCATGACCTTTTTCGCCTCCCATGACTTGTACATGCATTTCCTTAGGAAGAAATGCCCTTCCTCAAACACTACTCTCCTGGTGAGCACCCTCAAGTCCAGCTTAGTAAGGAACCTCCTCTGGGAAGCTTTCCAGGCACCTCCCTCCTATCTCTCATTGGATTGATCACACACAGCCCTGTGTCCTGACACAGACGTCTATTGTTCCATTTATTCCACTACATTGCAATGTTCTTACACTCATAAAAGAAGAAATATGGGCTAATTTTTGTCTCTGTATTACCTGCACCTAAAACAGTGTGAAGTACTCACAGATTCCAATTAATTTTTGTTAAATGTTGATTATTTGAACTCTAAAAAGTAGTCTATTACTTTACCAGAGAAGCTGAGATTTAAATCTAGGTGTGTGTCCAAAGCCAGTATTTCCTCTCCAGCATGCTATCTGTGTATCTGTTCACTAAACCCCATTTCTTCTGCCTTCTGACGACACAGCTAGATTTGATTTCCCAGCCTTATATAAGTAGAAGTGACATATGGCCCTTCAGGGTCTGGCCCCTCAAAATGAGTTCCTGCCAATCTTCTACCACTATTTCGCCTCTTGTTTGCTGGCTAGATTCAGTAGACCCAATAGAGGGATCTAAGACCCTAGAAAATGGCAGAGCCACCCGATAGAGAAAGCCTAGGATCCCAAGTCACCATGTGAAGGAGACCAGGGACACCCAAGTAGAACTATTATGTGAGCAACAAATAATTGCATCTGGCTGTAAGCTCCTAAAATTTTTGAGGCTTTTTTCAGCAGTTTGCCTATCCTGATTAATACAATTCCAGAATTGTAATTTTCATACCTTTTTTGTTTTCATTTTTTAAAGCTATATGTACACTGTGGAAATTTAAAGATATAAAAAGAATAAAGAAGAAAAATAGTTCTCATCACTCAGAGATAAACCTGTTTTATTTTTCTTATATATCTTCCCAGTCTTCTTTCGGGGAGTGGGGGAGTGGGGCAGTGGGAGGTATAGATATAATAAAGAGAACAAAGAGATGTTATTTAAAAGATGGAAGCAGAGGTTTTCTTGAAGAGAACTTTTCATTTTGTTCCTTAATGGATTCTTTTATTGTGAAGTGATGGGCCCCAGGGCATAGTATGGAAAGCAGAAAAATGACTAAATTAGATCGCTTTGCATAATAAGTAAAAGGATTTTGAGGTTCCCTGGGCCATGCAGGAGCTTAAGAGAAGAGTGAAGGAGCCAAGAGGAGGAGAAAGGAAAGGAGGCTGGTGAGGAACAGAAAGGTTCCATCAGGACAGGAGAAGGCTAGGACCTGGACCTGGGAGAGCAATACCAATGAGAACTTCCCAGCATTGGGAATTCCCAAAACACATTTAAGAATAAGAGTGTCTATTATTTGGTCCTAACATTGTTGCCATGGTGTGTCCTGCTGGCCCATGATGTAAACCCCTTGCCATTTATACCCCTGAGTGTTTAATAAAGTCTCATCTCTATGAATGTTTATATGAGTTGTGTTTTAAGAAAGAAAATCAAGGGAAATGGCAAGAAGTGAGACGTAATAGAAATTACAATCTCAGAGGGGGCAGGATGTCAGAGAAAGAGATGACAAGGAAAAACTTAGCACTGGGGACTTCCCTGGTGGCGCAGTGGTTAAGAAGCCACCTGACAATGCAGGGGACACAGGTTTGAACCCTGGTCCGGGAAGATCCCACATGCCAGAACAACTAAGCCCGTGCGCCACAACTACTGAGCCTGTGGTCTAGAGCCTGCGAACCACAACTACTGAGCCCTCGTGCCACAACTACTGAAGCCCACGGGCCTAGAGCCCATGCTCTGTAACAAGAGAAGCCACCGCAATGAGAAGCCCACGCACGGCAACGAAGACTAGCCCCCGCTCACCACAACTAGAGAAAGCCTGAGCACAGCAACAAAGACCCAAAGCAGCCAAAATTAATTAATTAATTAATTAGTTAGTTAAAAAAAAACTTGAGACTGCTTCATCAAATAACATGTCATGTACATTTGCCCAATCTTTAATGTCTCTGAAAATATGCTTTTTAATGGCTGCCTGCCATTCCAGTGTATGAACGCACCATCACTTACTTAACCTTTCCCTATTTGGTGCATTTAGATCGCTTCCAGTTTTCCACTGTTAAACATACTTCCTCACGAAACACACGCATGTATAAAACCTGGGTCCAGATTTTCTGGTTTAGCCAAGGTTTTGTTTGTTGTAATGAACAAAAAGTCACTCAGATCTGCTTAAGTAGAGAAGTGCAACTTAATATAAGGATCCAGCATTACTGCACAAAACCCACAAGCTCATGTATTCAGTCTCATGAGGAACCGGTACAGGAGGTGCTGCAAAATCACCAGAAATTGCCATCTCATTGCTTCTTTCAAAGGATACCCATTTTCTCTGCCTCTACACATGTGTATGAGAGAGAGAATTTACAATCGATGTTCATATTAAATAGTGTATAAAAGATACACAGTAGGTTCTAACAGCAATCTCCAATTCCTTCTAAGATACTTCTAGATGTCATATAACTAATGTGACTAGGCTACTTTCCTTACCTGTCCTGTATCCTATACTTATGTCTCTTTTTCTCATGTGTATTCTTATTCCATGTGTTTGCAATGGGAGTCCTGTTTCTCACTTCAGGCCCAAGAGGCCCCGAAGTCTTATTCATTCACTGTTTATCAGCTCCAGAAATGGCTACTTAATACTTCCAACCCATCTGTCTCTCTCACTTGAGGGCTCTGTCCCTGTGGAATGACTGCTACATTCTCTCTGCAGAAGGAGCCTTCTTCAGTATGAGTGGTGGGGGCAGTGACAGTGGTCTGTGTCTCCTCCATAACCTCAGTCAACTTCTGCTGTCTTTGTGTCCACATTGGCATCTAATGTCTGGCAGGCTCTTGACTTCACCCCTGTTCACTACTATGGTTTTCCATTTGTGGTCCATGGAGGTGTTTACCTTGATTTTGAGTTGGCAAGGTCCTCACAGATATCTCCTTATAAAGATTATCTATCATTGCTCTTTGAAGCAGAGAGGATGTGTTCTTAGCCTGGAAGTCCTCTTTGCTTAATTCTTCTCATCCTTGTACATATTGAATTTCCTCAAGCACTATGACATGGGGTCTTCCCCCAGTGTCCAGAGAAGGAGGGCATGGGCTGGGCAGATACCACAAAAGATGTCTATACACATCCTTAGGATAAATTCTTAGAAGTGGGATTTTTGTTTGAAAGGTATGACACTTATAGCTTTTGATATGTATTGTAAAATCACCCTTTAGAATGGTTAAATCAAGTTATGCTTCTACTAGCAGTATGAGAGAGCAGCCAGCCCTAGGCATTCTCAGGAGCTGTAATTGAAATCGGCATTTATTCAACATTACTTCTGATGAGGTCAAAATCATGCATCACCTTTCCCTTTCATCAGGGTCATACTTCAGGGAAAGCCACACTGAGATAATAGTTTGGCACTTCCTGGATGGGGATCACAGAGTTCTCTTCCTGTCACTTTGCATCTTTGGACTACCTTCACATTCTTGCATAAATGCAACTGGGCATATGGGATGTATAATATTGTGTTTTATAATAAGAAATATGTATTTGATCTTTGTTTCTGGCATAGAACTCCTAAAACTCTTGGAATTTCCTAAATGATAAAAGTCATAAAAAGTGTTTTGATATTCACAACAAACCCCTTTTAACCACACCTGAATTTATGTTAATGAGGTGACTTTTGGAAAGCACCTAAGGATGGGGGCCCGTTGTCAGGAGAACCAACCATGTAATCAGAGGGTTGGAACTTTCAGCCCCACCCCCTGACCTTAAAGGGGAGAAGGGCTGGAGGTTGGATCAACTGCCAACACCAATGATTTCATCAATCGTGCCTATGTAATGAAGACTCCATAAAAACACAAGAGGACTGGGTTCAGAGAAATTCTGGGTTGGTAAGCATGTAGAGATTTGGGGAGAATGGCAAACCCACAGAGCCCCTTCCCACATACCTTGCCCTATACATCTCTTCTATCTGGCTCTCCCTGAGTTATGTCCTATTATAATAAACTGGTAATATAGTCGTAAAAGGTTTCTCTGAGTTCTGTGAGCCACTCTAGCCTATTAATAGAACTCAAGGTGTGTGTCATGGGAACTTCAGATCTATAGCCGGTCGATCAGAAGCACAGGTGAAAACTTGAACTTGCGATTGGCATCTGAAGTGGAAGCAGCGGGCAGTCTTGTGAGACTGAGCCCTTAACCTGTGGGATTGGATGCTATCTCCAGGTAGGTGGTGTCAGAGTTGAATTAATTACTTGGTGGTGTTGGAAAAAACATATACCAAAGAATGCATAGTTATTATTACATAGAATCTGTGGACTAAGCATTAGTAGTTTAGTACAAATTTTACCAGAATATATGATGCTAGATCCAGGTCACATAACATTCTAAAGGCATATAGGCATATGCTTATAAATTTTTATTATTCATAATTTCTAGACTAAGCTTTCTGAAGGCTCTGTTTACAACCATCCAAAGCAATTATGCTGGAATTTTAGGAGATTTTATTGAGTATAAGACACTGCCTCTGGCATTTCCTCCAACCTGGCTGGGTCTCCTCCTGGAGGGCATGGCCACATAACCCCACATTTGACCCTAAGGAGCTGGGAAGTTAGGCTCACTAAGCATACCCAGCTGATAACTCCTGTTTTGTTTTCGTTTGGTTTTGGTTTGTTGGTTTTTCTTTTTTTCTGAGCATGTGTTCTTTGCATTTTTCTCAATAAATCATAATTTTATACGACTTAGGGTCAAAGGGCTCCCTTCCACCGAGCCCCCATGGGACCACCATAGTGCTTTTACACACATTGTCTCACCAAATCCTCATAATAACGCTTGAATAGATATTGTTATTCTTCCCATTTCACAAATGAGAAAGCTCAGGGTGCTCACCTTATAGAAACAACCAACATAAATTATGTAGTGGGAGTTTGTTGTTTCTGCCTCAGGCTCAGGTTCCCCGTTTGTGGTATTTGCATCCGGATTTTGTTTTGCAGCAAGTTCTTGTCAGCCCGTGGAATGCAAGTGTGTAGACTCCACATTACCTTTGGGGGTGTCCACGTGACTCAGACAGGCCACTCCACTGTCTTCTGGACGCAGAGAATAGTTCAGGGATGGACACCATTAGGAAGGAGTAACTTCTTCCTCACTCTTGATAGTTCCCTTGTGTCTTAAGGACATTCAAATATTGTAACCAGCCCTCTTTTCCCCCTTTCCTCACTCCACCCAAGGAGAGGTGAAGAGACTTACCTGATTGTTACAGTTGGGAAGAGAACACTGGACATGTTCATCTCCACAACTCCAGGTATTCTCTTAAGAGCCAGGTCTGTGAAAACAAGGGGTCTGCTTTGCCTCCCAAGGGACAGGCTGAGCCCTTACAGGGGGAAAAAAGGCTGCAAGAAAGGCTTGGGCCAATTTACTATTGTCATGGCCTGGTGGCTAATCTGCAATAGTCTCGGGTTCAGTTGTTAAACCCATTTTGTTCTCACACTAAGATAAATTTTAAGGTTTTTGGAGAAGACCTATAGTTTAATAAATCAATAAGGTGCTGAGGGCTTCGCTGGTGGTGCAGTGTTAACAATCCGCCTGCCAATGCAGGGGACATGGGTTCGATCCCTGGCCTGGAAGGATCCTACATGCTGCGGAGCAGCTGGGCCCGCACCGCAGCTGCTGAGCCTACACTCTACAGCCCATGCCCTGACACAAGAGAAGCCACGACAATGAGAAGCCCATGCACCGCAATGAAGAGTAGCCCCCGCTTGGCTTGCCTCAGCTAGAGAAAGTCCATGCACAGCAACGAAGACCCAACACAGCCAAAAATTAAAACAAATAAATTAATTAATTTAAAGTAAAATATGCTGCTCACAAGCATATCTTCTTTTATCTCACTTTTTTTTTTTATCAGGAGGCCTGATTAAAAGCAAATCAGGGATTCCCTGGTGGCGCAGTGGTTGAGAGTCCGCCTGACGATGCAGCGGACACGGGTTCGTGCCCCGGTCCAGGAAGATCCCACATACCGTGGAGCTGCTGGGCCTGTGAGCCATGGCCGCTGAGCCTTCGGGTTTGGAGCCTGTGCTCCGCAACGGGAGAGGCCACATAGGGGGGAAAAAAGGGAAGCACCTGTACCACCACCATTAACTGCAACACTGATCACTGAAGCCAAACCCTCAGCCTTGCTGCCAATAAAGCTCTGAGTGCTCCTGACCTCCTGGCATATGTCTTGTCGATTAATGCAGTTCATGGATGGATTGCCACTTCAGCTGATGTCTTGAGTTTCTGCAGCTGATAAGAGCAGTGGTTCTCAAACTTTAATGGATACAAGATACTCAGCTGTACTATTTGTTTTACTGGTTGCAGACTGTACCCCCAGAGATTCTGAGTCAATAAATCTGGGGTAGGAACCTTTCATTGATCACACACCCTAGATGATTCTGAGGCAGGATGAGCTCCATGTACCTTGTTTTAAAAATAACTTGCTAGGGCTTCCCTGGTGGTGCAGTGGTTGAGACTCTGCCTGGTTTTGCAGGGGATACAGGTTTGAGCCCTGGTCTGGGAAGATGCCACATGCCATGGAGCAACTAGGCCCGTGAGCCACAACTACTGAGCCTGCGCGTCTGGAGCCTGTGCTCCGCAGCAAGAGAGGCTGCGACAGTGAGAGGCCCGTGCACCGTGATGAAGAGTGGCCCCTGCTCGCCACAACTGGAGAAAGCCCTCGCACAGAAACAAAGACCCAACACAGCCAAAAATAAATAAATAAATTTATTATAAAAATAACTTGCTATCTTACTATGTTGTAAATATCTGGTTCAGGCTGTGAATCTGACAATGTGATATGGGCTCTAATTGGGGAATAGTGGCACAAATGAGAGACTAATTTTGCTCAGTGAAAAGGAAAGGCAAGAGGAAGGTAAGAGAGACTCTCAAATATTTGACCTCTTATTTAAAAGATGAGAAGAAATTTTACAGCTAGGAAGGGGCAAGAAGAGAAAGAATGAGGAGGGAGGAAAGTGCATACAGAAGAATGACAAGTACGATAGCAAAATACGAGACTATCCTGTGGGCTTGTGGTTCCCAAATACAACAGCTGCACCAGAAATCTCCTAAGATATTTATCAAAATGCACATTCCCAGAGCCTCCAACAGACTGACTCAATAGAATTTCTTAGGCAAAGACGTGGGTATCTGGACTTGTAACAAAGGTCACCAGACATTCCGGTAAGCAGACAGTACGGGAACTATTGGTAGACCAAGAACTGGTCCAACCTGAGACTCTAGGTCCTTAAGAGGATACAGCATCTGAGAGTTAATGTCAGGAAATATCCAGCCAGGGGATAAAAATATAGCCAAGAAGGAATTCCAAAGCCAGTAATAGGTCAGTCAGAAATTTTCCACAGAGAAAGGGATAGATTACAAAAATGGGAGTTAGGTAAATGAGCTGAGCTTCAAAAACCAGAAGATGTAGACAAAGAAGGCAGTTTCTAGAAATAAAGACAAAGTGAGACTGAAAATCACCCTGTGAGAGATCAGGCAGAGGTAGACTTCCTGAACTCTACAAGGTACTGTGCAAGGAGATGGCTTAACAGCAGCCTTAATGTAACTGACCACTTCCACCTGGAGTTGAAAAGACATCCAGTTCAATTAGCTGCTGAAAAGACAAATCTGAGGAAAAATCAGGATTTTCAGAGATTAGAGATTACGGAGTTCCGAGATTATGGTTCAGTAGAAACCTGACTTTTAAAAGACAGAGTGAAGAGACACTGAATCATCAAGAGGAGAAAAGGGTAGTGTGAGCTGTCTCTCTTCATTTTATAAATTACCAGAGCCACAGGATTCAACTCCTAGTTCCCCTCAATCTATGCATATAGAACTGTTCTTTAAACTACCAGTAGGTGGCACTGTGGTTTTGGTTTAAAAAAAAGCGTATTGCCAATGATAGTAAATTTAGTACCCTGTTTTAAAAAAAAAGAACAATACAAACTTGTGTTAAGGAAAGACTAAAACCAAATTAAAATACCAGATCAATATCTGAAGGCTTATGTATTGTCCTTACTCAGAATTCTACACACTACGCTAGTTTTAATTTATGACCAATAAATTGCATAATTTAGCCAGAAATGGAACAGACCATCAAATCGACAAACATAAAAATCTGAAGGATGTCAAATATGGTTGTAAGTTAAGAGATGTTTATTTGCAGTAAAGCAGCTAGCAAATTTCCGTGTGTATTCTGATTTTTGTGAACTTTAGGTTCTATTGCCTTCATGGGCTCTTGCCTCCAGAAAACATATAAATTATAAAATATTTTATGATTGCTTTGATATAAAGACACATATACTCCAGGCTATATTAATCATTAAATGTTTTCTTTTTTTTTTTTTTTTTTACTGAACTTAAAACAGAGTTAAAATATTTTTGTGGGCCCCTAACCGTGCCATGGGCCCTATACCCTGTGTCTACTATGTCCAAAGAATAAGTCCACCCTGGCTCCTTTAAGTTATCCTAAGAAATGAAACCTAGAGAATAAAACTAGAAGGAGAGAATGAGGGTGAGCATGAACATAGCCTAAGCTGTCCACAGCAAAAGTGAAATTTCTTTGAAGCTTTGTGCATTAGCTTAAAGTTATATTCAAATATTGCAAGAAGTATGTTTAAAGTTACTTCCCATAAGGGAAAACTAAGGAAAACAAAACTTCTTACCTGAGTCACTGGTCAGTGGATAAGATGCAATTGCAGTGAGTTGATTCTTCTCTGAGAGTTGTTACTCTGGAATTCCCTGCTGAGGGAAGCAGAATTAAGTGTACACACAAGACATTGATCAAGGGCAGTTGCAACAGGAAAGTAGAACCAATTTATGAGAAAGAATATTTTCATTCTGAGAGTTCTAGGTTTCTATTTTGTCAAGGGGCGAAGAATGAAAGCAGAAGGGAGCTGCTGTTATTTTTCTCAGGATCTAATTCTGAAAAAGAAAGTATATGAATTTGAGAGTCTACAGTTTTAAGTAAGGGTCTACACAGTATAATAATAGCAACTTTAAATAGAATCCAGGGAATTTCCTGGTGGTCCAGTGGTTAGGACTCGGTGCTCTTACTGCCGAGGGCCCAGGTTCAATCCCTGGTCAGAGAACTAAGATCCTACAAGCCGCACGCAGTGCAGAATGAATAAATAAATAAAATCCAAACTCCAAGAGTCAGAAACCCCGAGAATAGGAGGGACTGATAACAAAGATTTTTGGGGAAGCAAAGAGAGCCATTCTAGGGCATTCTGAGAGACAATAAAATAACACCTTATTTTATTAATATAAGCAGTGTTGGGTGTCTGGAGCCAGGGATCCCAATCAGGGATCAAGGGTCAGGAGTGTGGAGCAACTCTCCTAGGGCAGTGATAACTTTGAACACCATCCTTGAGGTGGAGATTACTTCAACTGAACCTAACTCATGATATTTTGCTAGACTTTGGGTACAAGTATTTGATGGATAATGTTTTAGTTTTTCATTTGTGCTTAATATTTTACATATTAAAATAATAATTCATCAAAAACTTTCCATATTGTCAAACAAAAAAGTCCTTCATTCAGTTTGGAATGACATGATTTGCTTCAATTGAACTCTAATTTTCTTTCAATGTTCACACTTCACAAAGATTATGGGGGAAACACTTATATAATTAATCCTCACCATGACCATTTTCAAATATTTAGAGCTACCAAAAAAGAAAAATCTTAAGAATGGAAATAGTGGATTTCTGGATTTCCTGTTGTAATAAGAAGTTAAAGTCAAACTGGGATGTACTCAAATTCCAAAACAAATACTCAATTATTTATACTCAACTTAAAGACTGTTGGCACTGAAGCACTTGTGTAGGCAAAGACTTCCCAGAACCTGCGGCATTAATGATTCAGAGAAAAAAAAAAAAAAAACTTAAAGAATGATGGTCTTCTAGTCAGGAGTAATTCTCAGGGGATTTGAGTCAATGCAAGGTCTCAAAGAGAAGATGGTGAAAGAGTAGCCCGCTGTACTCTCTATTTTTCTCAAAGAGCGTGTACCGTTCCCCTCCTCCCAAGCTTTACCCCATGAGAGGTGGAGAAGGAGGGAAATAATAGTCAGTCTACCAGTTCCTGCTCTTTCAGACGCCTGAGGAACAAGGCGACCTAAAAAATGACTTTAGCAGCAGTCCTCCAGTTCCAATACAGAAGTCTGATCGTTGGATCTGGGGAGATTGGAGTGGCTGCAGGGTTCTTAGGGAGTACTTTGCACATGAAGAACAAGCAATATAGATTGTTTATGCCAAACATTCCTGACCTGTAGCAGTTTCACTCTCACCTGCATAAGTCTAATGTAGGTCACATAGCATTAAACATTCATCTACAATTCTAGCCATTAAGCTTGCACTACATCCATCACAGAGAGTGAATTCTCTGATGACCAGCCATTAAGCGAGGCAGTACAGGGTTTAGGATCAAACCACCTGGGTTCAGATCTTGTCTCTGTTACTTATTAGTTGTACAGCCTTAGGTAAGTGGCTTAGCTTCCTTAAGCCTCCAGTTTATATCTATAAAATGGAGATGACGATAATAATACCTACATCAGAAATATCTAATGAGGATTAAATGAAATAATCCATATCAAAGTTCTTAGCTCATAGCACCTGGCAAGAATAAGCGTTCAAAGTTGGATATTAGCCACACTGCTTGTTATTCCAGGAAACAGCACTTCAGGACACGTCTGTTATGATGGCTGAGGCCATCTGTATATTACACAGAAAGAGCAGGGACAAAGGAGAGTTCCTCCATGCCCCTGCCAAAAGCAACTTGAAAGTTCAACGTTCAGTGGCAGTGAACAAGATGTAAAGGTCAACAGCCATTTCCTCTGGAACCTGGCTAGTAATCTGACGTCTGGAAATTGGCTCAATTTGTGGGTAGAAATAAACAAATTTTCTTCCCTGTGACCTTACAAACCAAACTTCATTCTAACCCTCGTTTCTTCCTAATCCCACTTCCTCAAAATTTATAAAATAATTTCCTCACATAAGCCCATGTGGTACTTTTTGGGTATATCCTAAATTGCAAGGTTATGAATCATTGTGTGAATGCTAAATATTTCTATTCCATTATAGGATTTAATAACAATGATAAAGAAATGCTCTATATTAAAAAGAAAATTAACCTCTTGATTTCAAATTCTGGCCTTTTTTTCCTTTCACAGACCACTTCTTATTCCACAGCATGTTACTATACTATTATTTATAAAGCATTCTTAGTCAATATTTATTTGATTCAAAATCATTATAAAGGCTAGAGTTGTTGCGCCCTAATTTCAGTTCTACATGTTTTCCACCATACACAATTTGTTTCAAACAAAATAGAAAGATCCCTACCCCCACAATCACTTTGCTTTTTCTTTTTTACAATAGGTCATTTCATAAGTGTTCTTTAAGGCCTCTCAGAGATGTAGAATCAAGGAGCATAAGAAATGAAGTCTGTTTCACAAGTAGTATCCAGCTCTATTCATTGAGGCTACTTGAAGAATTCTTTTTAAATCCCTTGCCTCAAGCCTGTGCTTCTATCCTTTAATTTATGCTGCACACCACCTAAATTGAAGTTGCCCAAATATCCATTTTCTAAATTATTCATTCTCTCTCACTATTAGTAGCCTGGTCACAGAAATACTGTGAAAGTTTTAGCATAATCAAGCAAACACTTTGCTCTATTCCTATTTCAAAAAAAAATATTCATTGAATACTTTCTGTTTCAAGCGTTCTGCTAGGTGTTGCTTATATAGTGATGAATAAAACAATTATAGTCTCACCTTCATGAGGCTTATCATTTAGTTGTGAAATCAGATATGAGACAAATAAACACAAAAATAAATATATAATTACAAATTATAGTGAGCCAGAAAGAAAGAAAAGACAGAGGGAACATATGTGATTATAACAAGGGGGCACCCAATTTACGCTGAGGGAGTCAGAGAAGATCTCTCTAAAAACAGAATATGTTATTTGAAAGCTAAAGGATTCACAGCGTTTAGCTAGGAGAAGATTTGGCAGCGGGGGGAGGGGGGCGGTCTTCTAAGCAGAACACATGCAAAGGCCCTAGGACAACAAAGAACTTGCCACATTAAGAAACTGAGGAAGTCTAACATGGTGGAGCTTAGTGAGCAACGGGAAAAATCCTATAATATGGACTTGACCTCATATATCTCTTCTGAAATCAATTTTTTTCTTTAATCCGGAATGTCTATTCAAAAAGCCATATTGCTAGATAATTTACAGTGTGGTTTCAAATTTCAAATTCTCATCAAAATTATATTACAAATAAACCTGTACTCAAACCTGCCAACTTCCACACTCCCATTCACCACTCCCCTAAGGTCTGTCCCTACTAAATGATGCTTACATTTTAAAAATTATTTATCGAATGATCTAAAATTAGTGGAGTAGAAACATGAAACAATTTTTGTTTTACTCCTTTTCACCATGCACTATAAAATCTCTCTTTCCTATATTTTAACATATTAAGCAGATTTCATAGGTTGGTGGTCACATCCAGCTGTTAATGTCTAACCTTACCTAATCCAAAATTTAAAGCGTCAATCTCAGTCCAATTCTGTGTTGGTACCTTTCCCTCCTGGCACCTGCCATATTCGGCCTGAGTGATTAGGGAAGGAGAAGGATAATTCTGATCACTCATTCATCCTATCCCACGCCTGGGTTCTTTCTTCCTCCAGTGTATTGGTGAGAGCTAGGGCTTCAAAGGTTGCCACGGGCTAGATCCTGAAGAATCTTCTATGTCAAACTAAAGAACTTGGCCTTTATTTTTAAGGCGATACAGAAAACATTAAAGGAGAATTACACAAATAGATTTTCACTTTAGAATGACCCCTTCACCACACTGTAAAGAGTAGATTAGAGGAGACAAACAAGGATTTGGATTACAAAGAGAACACGGGCCTCTTGAAATCTCTCCCAAAGCTCCCTTCATACGTTTCTTCTCACAAACTTGTCTCAAAATGCCATGTGACCTCCACTGGCTTTGAAATACTCCTGAAAAATCCTTCCTCTAAACTTGGGCAAGTCTGACCAACCATTTTTAGGACTTATTAAACCCCACTATGAGGAAAAGGGCATTCTGCTTTATTCATCTTGGCTGAAGGGTAGCAAGATATTCAAATACAACTCTTTTGTCTTGGAGTTTCACCAGTGGCCCTGAAGTCTAAGCACAATGTCCAAATTAAGGAGCAAGGCCTCTGAAGCAATACATCCTAAGGACTGTGAAACTGAGTCTACCAACATTGCTTAATCTCCCACCTCCATTTCTGTAAATATTGAAACTGAAAAAGCCTATAAAGGGAGGGCCTTCGGAAATTGTTCTGGGTGCTACGGAGGGGAGGAGATGGGGAAGGAGAGGAAAAAGTACTTTCCTTCACCTTAGTCCAGGTGACAGGAACTTCTCTGAACCTCTCAAAAAACTTGGCCTACAGCCTCTGAAGATTGGGAGACCAGAGACTGGACTCTGCCTCTGCTGCAGGAAGTCCAAAGATGCAAGGCTGTGAATATTATTAGTCTGTAAATAGCAGAGAGAGCTGCGTTAGCAATATTTACAGTTCCAATGACAGTAGGCAAAGGAGCTTGTCTCCTGGGACCCAGATGTGGATCCAGGGTCAGAAAGGCAGCCTGGTGTGTGAGAGGTGAGCCTGGAGAAGCCAAAGGCCCCCAGTAGGGAGACATATTGCTGGAAGCTTATGGCTAAAGGGGGACTCAAAAAGAGCCAGATATGGGAACATTACTTGTTTAAAGGGAACTGCAGTCACAGGTCCTTTAGCAGGAGGGTCCCAGGAAAAAAAGCACCCCAAGAGAAGAAGAGCCAACAACTGTCTAGCTGTCATCTTTGACACACGTCTTATCTATGCCCCCTGCCCCTAACCCTGTGACTCTCTTTTAACCAGCTGGATGTGGCAGAAATGACATTGCAGGACTTTTGAGGCTAGGTTAGAGAAGGCAATGCCGCTCCCACTTTATTGCCAGATACAACTATATCAGTCAAGTAAAACTTTTCTTACCTCTTATCTTTCTTCTCCAGAGAAATGGGAAATCATACCTAGGAGTGGAAGAGGAAGTAGAATTATGAAATTATAAAGAGGTAGAGCATACTTCCCCCGTTCCTGGTCAGGCCTAAGCTGGGGGACAGGAGAACCCTAAATTAGATAAGAATCCTAAATTTTGATACTATACTTGACAACAATTTTTATTTGCTAAAATGAGACTTTCTTGTGATTGAAGAAACCAGAAAGCCCTTCTACCTACCAAATATTTCATCCAGGGCAGGAAAGAGTAAGTCCAAAAGCAGATTTGAAAGGAAAGAATAAAAATAATTCACACACTACTGAGTCCAGTTTATTTGATAAAATGTGTACACGATTTATGATATGTTTTGAAGCAGATGTAAAACAAGAGCTATGGAGTCAACAGAGAGCTGGAATTACATAGAAAGCAAAGGCCATAGGGTGACTATATCAAGGCCAGCTAAAATCCCTGGCCTGCTCAGGGTTAGGACTTTTTATGAAATAAATAAATTAGCTAGTGTAATTGTTTGGACAAGTCATAAAAACAGAAGAAAGCAAAACTGGGTTATACTTGCTCTTCTTTATTTTATACATTTCTGTTAAAACTTTTTGGTGGTTTTTTTTGGAGGGGGGTAGGTAATTCCTGGAAGCCCAGTGGATGTTGAGTAATATGGGATTAATTTTAAGAGCATAAATTATTCTATGTTGTGGGAAGACACACATGACCAGTAGATGAAGTGGCATTTCTGCAAGCAATCTGTTTTCTATTTCTTTCCAATAGCAAGACAAAAAACTTGTTTTTCCCTTATGCGGTCTTTTACAATATGTCCTATAATTTAAATTTCCTCTAAAGAGATATGTGTTCCTTTTTTCTTTTAATGATCAGAAATTTTCATGTCAAGAAAGATATTGTGCCTATATCCCCTCCTCAAAATCTGGGTGGGCATGTGACCCATTTTTAACCAATAGAATGTGGCAGAAGTGACATTGCATGACTCCCAAGACTAGGTCAGAAAAGGCAATACAGCCCCCACTTTGTTTGCTGAGATAATGACTTTGGGACGGTTGATGCTACAGAAAGGGGATTACCCTGAGACTGCCATACTCTAAGGAAGCCAAGGCAACAAGGAGAGTCCAAGTGGAGGTGGTCCGCTTGACACCCCTGTTGATGTCACAATTGACAAATAATGTCAACCACCAGGGAACTGAGAGAAGACACCCAAGTGACTCCAGCCCCCACCCCTTGAGCCATCTCTAGCCACCAAGTCTTCTCAACCGAGGCCCCAAAGTATGAGCCTCTGCTTTCAAGCCATTGAACTATGCCTCATCCACATTTCTGAGCCTCAGGATCTGTGAGCATAATAAAGTGTTTATTTTAAGCTGCTAATTTGGGAGTAATATGTTACACAGCAGTAGTAAGTACAACAATAGAAATTTTGCAAAATATTGACTGACCTGGTCAATTTCTAGAATTCACAAGCTCCACCAGTTGCTTTATCCTATAGTTCCAACTTTCCCTTATACATCTGTCATGCATTGACTTCTGTCCCCCAAAATTTCATATGAAGTCCCAGTCCCAGTACATCACCTTACAGAGGATGGTCCTTTACAAATTCTCAGACAGCTGTCTGCCTCCCCTGAGTGTACTCTTCAACAAAAGAAGCTTCCCCAGGCTCATGCAGACATTCCTTATATGATATGATTCCTTGTCCCTTCACCACCATGATTATTCTCCTCTGAATTTACGTCCATTTATGCCAAAACAAGAAATAAATTTCCTATAATTAAAAACTGTACAGTTGGGCTTCCCTGGTGGTGCAGTGGTTGAGAGTCCGCCTGCCGATGCAGGGGACACAGGTTCGTGCCCGGTCCAGGAGGATCCCACATGCCGCGGAGCGGCTGGGCCCGTGAGCCATGGCCGCTGAGCCAGCGCGTCCGGTGCCTGTGCTCCGCAACGGCAGAGGCCACAGCGGTGAGAGGCCCGCGTACCGCAAAAAAAAAAAAAAAAAAAAAAAACTGTACAGTAAAACCATAGACTACCTCACAAAGCAGTGAGTTTACTGTCACTGAAAGAAGAGCTTTGAAGACCCACAGATGCTGTAGAGCAATTACTAAATCAGAGAACATATTAGACTCACTGTCCTCAAGGATACCTTTTGATTTTATGATTTAATAATGTATTAGACACCTGAGATTCTGTTTATATTCTCTCGTGAACTGAGTAATAAATGAAGTACAAAAGGGGCACACAATTAAAAATTCTGATGATAGTATATTTTAGTAAGGCTTCACAAAAGAGGAAAACTGCAGAAATAGAAATGAGGACATTCTGAACGATAAGCAGCAAGCTAGTTATCTATCATAGCATCTCATTTACCTTCCCTTTGGATAAGCTAGGTCTTTAATCCTACCACCAATGCTCATGAGAACATTTTTACAAAAGCAGGTTTATGGAATTAGATCTAATTGCTTGATTCTTTTTATTGATGTTGAAATCAGAAAGCTCAGAGGAAGATTTCTTTCACACGGTTAGCCCCGTGGCATTTTCATACAAACCTATCTATAGATCAATCTCTAAAATATGGTTCCTTTTAGTAAAACATATTTGAATAAAGCTTTTACCTTTGAACAAAAAATGAAAAGGCTGAAAGGAAGTTATTGTGTGCCTGACCCAATGCACAACTAGGTTGTGAATGGTTCTAAGCCATCCAGCTTCCTGCATTCCTTAACAATGCTGCTGAGCAAGAGAACTTGTCTACAGATAGAGAATTCCTAAGATTCTGTGTGCCTACGTTCAAACTCCTATTCTGCTCATAAAGCTAAATGAGCTTCAACTGTGACACTTGCTATAAAATAGCAAATACAGAATATCATACCCTCAGGATACCAATATTTCTGTCATGATCCCACCTTTGCTCTGGAGATAGGGGCTTTTCCAATTCACAAGCTCTTCACTCCTTGAAAATACTCCAGAAAAGAGCAGGGTAGGGGTCAGGGGAAAGAGTTGCCTAAGGAGAGTGAAGAGGCCTTGTACCTTTGTATGATTTCTCAAAAAAGTGGCTTCATTCCTTAGCTCAAAATAAATTTAAATTTAACATCAAAGATTTAAACAAAACAAAACAGAAACCACAAAATATCCAGGAAAAAAAAATGAGGGATTCTTTTTTAATCTTGAAATATGACCCTTATAAACATGACCCCAAACACAAAATCCATAAAAGTAAACTGTATAACATCATAAATTTCTAAACTCTCTGAATGACAATAAATAAACAAAACAAAACCACTGGCAACAGTTTCTATATGAATAGAAACTAATATAAACAAACAAAAAATGCTTAATTTCATTCATAATTTTTAAAATGGAACTCAAAGTGAGGAAATTGCATATTTTACCTATCAGATTAGTATTCATTTTAAAAGTAAAAGCCAGTGTTGTCATGAGTGGAAACAAATAGGCCTTTTCATACACTGTTAATGAAGCAGTAAATTGTTGCAAAAATTTCGAAGGGCAATTTGGCAACATCTATCTCTGATGCTTTTCATCAGTTTTGGAAAATATTGGCCGTTATCTATTTGAATATTGCTTCTGTCCCATTATCAATCTTCTTGTAATATTCCTATTATGTATATGCTACCTAAAATAATCTTGAAGAACAGAGCTGAACAACTTACACAACCACAGATCAAAAACTATTATAAAACTATAGTAACTAAGACTGTGATAATAATGCAAGTATAGACAAACCAACTATGGTAGGCAGAATTCTAAAGATACCAACTTCCACTTCAAGATCACTATTCACTGTTATTTAATCAAACCTAATCAAAATACTGCTGTGAAGGAACTTTGCAATATTATTATGGTTACTAACCACCTGACTTGAAAATGGAGAGATTATCCTGGATTCTCCAGGTGGGCCCAATATAATCACATGAACCCACAAAAGCAAAAGAGGAAGGCAGAAGAGCCAGTCAGAGTTGCAGCAGAAGGGGTAGTAGGAGAGATTCTAAGTGTGAGAGAACTTGACTTGCTGTTTCTGGAGGGCCACACAGAAAGCATGAAAAGGAATGCACAGCCTTGAGAAGCAAAAACTAAACCCCAGCTGACAGCCAACAAGGAATTGGGGAACTCAGTCCTACAACCACAAGGAATTTAATTCCACCAACAACCTGAATGACCTAAGAAGCAGATTCACCTCCAGAGCTTCCAGATAAGAGGCCAGCCCTGCCAACACCTTGATTTCAGCCTTGTTAGACTTTAAACAGAGGACCCAGAAGAGCAACACTGTACCTAGGCTTCTGACTCACAGAGCTGTGAAACTTAAAATAGGTGCTGTTTTGAGCCACTAAATTCATGGTAATTTTCAATGACAATGTAATATATTCTCAACATGGAATACTATACAAAAAATGAGAATGGGCTTCCTTGGTGGGGCAGTGGTTGAGAGTCCGCCTGCCGATGCAGGGGACACGGGTTCGTGCCCCGGTCCGGGAAGATCCCACATGCCGCGGAGCGGCTGGGCCCGTGAGCCATGGCCGCTGAGCCTGTGCGTCCGGAGCCTGTGCTCCGCAACGGGAGAGGCCACAGCAGTGAGAGGCCCGCGTACCGCAAAAAAAAAAAAAAAAAAAAAAAATGAGAATGAATGATCTACTACTATATCTAATGATACAGATGAATCTCAAGAGCAATGAGTGAAAGAAGCCAAATACAAAAACAGCGTATAATGTATGATTCTCTTAAGAAAAATATAAAAGCTGATAAAACTAATGTATGATGTTTAGAAGGACAATAGTCACCTGTGGGAGGATGGTGAGGGTTTGGTTAGTGACTTTGGAACACAAGGAGAGCTTCTGCAATACCAGTAATATTCTGTGTCTTGATCTGGGTTTCATGACACGGAAGTGTTCAGTTTGTGAAAATTCATCGAGTTTTACAATTACAATATGATCACTTTTCTGTATGTTTATCATACATCATAAAATATTTAAACAATAGTGGAAGCTAATGTTTGCAGTCCAATTGGACATTCTCAGTAACTTTACATCATAAAAATATTTTTATATATGCAAAAAAGTGGTAGAGACATGAGTAATTTATATTTTTTAAATTAAAATTGTTTAAAATTAAAATATACAAAAATAGGCACTGTACTTTTTCTTAACAGTCTTTTTACATAATGCATCACGTTTGTTTTTGTACTCTTATCTCATTTCTTTTATAAACTGTAGTGTACCAACTAAAACATTAGTCACACCTTTAGAGCACTCAAGCTAGGTTCATCATCATGGTTTTATAAGGATATGAGAAAACTGGAGATGATTTAAGTAATGAATCATAATTTATTCTTGAAAACCTGCCAAATGTTTTAGATCTTGGTTCCTATCTTCCCTTTCAGGTTGTAGTCCCTAATATCTACAAATAATCTACAATTGCTTTTTATTTGCTTTAGTTCTAGCTTTTTATATTCCTTTCCCACACTCCATCTGATTGACTATACTTGTTACATCTTCAATCTCCCTGATACAATTCACACCACTGGGCTGGACTGTTTTCTGCATCAATGCCTCTGGATGCCTTCTATCTGATTGCAGGCCAGACTTCCCCACAACATACCCTGAAGGATTGTCATCCACTCAATATTTTCCTCATCCCCATATGCAAGTCCTCACCCTTCTCTATCTCCTAGGTTCTGCCCTTTCATGAGATAAGATTCATCTGAAAGAAGACTTTTGATAAATGAGCACACTATAAAATGAGAGCCCAGATCAAGATACAGAATATTACCAGCATGTCTCATAGGACAGTTCACTAAAAGTTTGGATGAGAATCTATTAAAATCATTTATTCATTTAATCAGTATTTATAGTATATCTACAGTTCCAGTCAGGCTTCCAGGTGCTGGTACTACCTTAGAAAATCATGAGGCCCAATTTTTGGTCCTAGCTCTGCCACTTTCTAGCTATCTGATCTTAAATGCATTATTTAATGTTTCTGAGCCTTAATTTCTTTACATCTAAAAATGTGTTAAAACATTTCCAAGATTTCATAACTATCTAAGGAAAATCAGATAAGCCTTACTTAGAAAATACGGGTTGGTTTGGGGGTGGGGAGAGGTGTGGGGCAAAGACTTCCAGTTAAGCAGAGTTAATTGACCATGTTTTTTTAAAAAATTTATTCTCTTTTCATAAACCTCACAAAAAAAAAAAGAAGAAGAAGAATTCAAAGGAGATAAACTATGAGAAAAAAAAGAATGGACAACAGCAGACAGAAAATATTTTAACAAATTTAGTGGAAAAGAAGATGGAGAAGGGATAAGTAACTTAGCAGTGTGACCTAAGTGTCTGCAGAGAGGTATACCAGTAAACCAGTCAGTTTGTAGGCTAGAGGTTCAGGGCTAAGACAGTCCAATTCAAATGGAAAAGGGTGGGGGTGGGGGATTGGGAGTGGGGGGAGGGGGGTGTCAAGCTGAAGCCAGAGCCCAGCTGAAGGTCTGTATGTTTGTACATTAAGCAGTTGGCAGTCTAGATCTCCTTCCCACCTCACCCATCAAGGACTAGAAATGGACTCAGAGAAGCACTGGACTCTCATGAAACCAGAGAACAGTGTGGCGGGTGGAAGGCTGAAAACAGAGGAGAGGATTAAGAGAAAATCTGAATACCAGAAGCGGAGACTTTTTTCTATCCTACTCTCTACACTACTTTTTTCCACCCTATTTTCAACAGCAGCTGGACATGCAAGCCAACTCCCTCACATTTACCCCTCCTCCCCAGTTCATGCTGCGTTTAAATATATTCAAAACGTTGTTGCCGGGCATGTGACAGAGATGTAATATTTGGAAAAATTAGCAAGGAAATCTGACAAATGAAAAGATGAGAGAATTATTAACTGCAGGGAAAAGTATTATATGAGAAAGAGGAGTGATGTCATATACAATGTGGCTTACATTTGCACAGTCATAATGTAAACACTGAGTTGATTTAACCCAAATTTATTGTTACTACATCGAGCAATGTAGTAGAAGGGAAGGAGAGTGGTGGGACTTGGGAGTGTGCTAGGTATGATCGTTTGATCTTCAACATACATTCTCACCCTTTCAATGTACCCCCTTAATCACAGAGGCTAGGAAGATAAAAATGACCACATTTCCCAATTGGTCTTGACACTACAGTTCTGCATATAATTTAAGCTCTGTCATAAGATGCACTTGCTTGATATTTGGAAGGCAGAAGTGAGGCAAAGCCCATTTCCTTGTAGCTGTGGTTACTGGTAAACAAGGTTGGACAGATAAGAATGTTTGCAATGGGCAGACTTCACATTCCAATGTCTATTCAGGACTTAATGGGTGTGCCATGCACTCTGCAAGGTACACCATTGAACCCAACAGTCCTGTGTGGTCTTTGCCTCCACTCAGTTATTGCCTGCCCATCCCGGTAACAATTTGGTAATCACCCAATTCCCTACTCTGAATCCCTAGCCCAAACCAAACACTGAGAAAACTTAAGTCCTAAATGACAAATTGAGAAATAGCGGTATGAGCACATTATTGAGAAATCTAGAATTTCTTTTTTTAAATTTATTTACTTATTTGTTTTTGGCTGCGTTGGGTCTTTGTTGCTGTGCGTGGGCTTTCTCTAGTTGCAGCGAACGGGGGCTACTCTTCATTGGGGTGTGTGGGCTTCTCATTGACGTGGCTTGTTGCGGAGCACCGTCTCTAGGCGCCCGGGCTTCAGTAGTTGTGGTTCATGGGCTCTAGAGCACAGGCTCAGTAGTTGTGGCGCACGGGCTTAGTTGTTCCAAGGCATGTGGGATCTTCCCTTACCAGGGTTCGAACCCATGTCCCCTGCGTTGGCAGGCAGATTCTTAACCACTGCACCACCACGGAAGTCCTGAGAAATCTAGAATTTCTTACCAGGGAAATCAGTTAGCAGAGTGAGAGTGAGTAGAGTAGCATTGGAGAGCAGACCTGGGGATACACAGAAGTGAATATAATTTATAGATTATACTGCAGGTATCCTAAAAGCATAAACTATGTCTGGCTTCATTCCCCTAATATTGTTGCAAGGTTAAAGGTAATACTGAAACAGGAGGGAAGGAGGCAGGGCACAGCCTTTGAAAGAATGACATAGCCCGAGGACATGACATAAACTGATTAGAGCCAAATGGATCCAAGATGGCAGACGAGTCAACTTCCACTAGACCTTGAGCCTCAGTATACATTCACTGTGACACATCATCAACTAAATGACACACCCACAGGCGCCATGACAGTTCCAAGGTCAACCATAAGGATCAAAAAGTGGGCAGTGGCCCAATTCCTGGAAATCCCCACCCCTTCCTGAAATAGTTGGAATACTCCTCCCACTCATTAGCCTATGAAATTACCCACCCCTATAAAAACTGACAACCCCATATCCTGGTGCCTTTCTCACCTTCTGAGATGGCCCACGCTCTGTCTGTGGAGTGTGTTTCTCCCAAGGCTGCTCTTGCCTTCTGAGATGGCCCACACTCTGTCAGTGCAGTGTGCTTCTCTCTAAATAAATCCACTTCTTACCTACCACTTTATCTCTCACTGAATTCTTTCTGCGATGTGACATCAAGAACCTGAGCTTCATTAAATTCTGAAACCAGGTGTGTGATCTCACTTGGAAGACTGTGGGTTTTGGCCGGGTTCCAGTCCCAGTACATGGGTTCAAGTCCCAATCTGAGGGTGCACGGTTTCAATATTACTATAGGGCAGTTTTAAACACCTACACAGATGCCAATTCTCTTCTCCAAAAATTTTTCTTGTGTCAGGTTTATAGTATTCATACAGCCAAAGGAGGAGGTACATTCAAGTATTTCACAATATATACGTCTCACCATACATCTCTTCATTGTCCTCTGAAAACAAAAGAAATAGTATGTGTTAATACAAACAAAATGTTTTGATGCTTTCTTTTTACCCCATTAACAAGGAGTTTTACTCTCTCCCAAATCTCTAAGAATTTTCAGGAAGCTTAAGGTCCTATGATCATTTCTGGTTCTGCATCTACTGAATTACCACTTTGCATTTGCTAATTCTTCAGCCCAAATGGGTTCACACAAGGAACTCACCTTCTGTTTTTGCTTTCTCTGTCTCATCCCTTCAACCACCCAAAACAAACATTTATGTACACACTTTCACACATGCTTTTGAGAAGAGCTGACTTTGTCAAGTTCTGGGGAATATAGAGGGAATTTACCCTGGAGAAATATAAACATCTGAAAAATAAAGTTTTAAATTCTTGTTCCTAAAAAGCCCTGTGATCATTTCTACAACTGCCTCCTGCTTTTAGCTCTTCTCTTCCTGGTACCAACCCACACAGGAAAAAAAAAAATCGTATTTTCTTATGTGGAAAAACTGAAGTCACTCCAACTCTCTATTTCAAACTCATCTCAGGGCCTCCCATTACACAGCCCAGGAGTCAGTAGAAACTTAGAAATTACCGCTGTCCGTTCAGCCACAGCACATTTTCAGAACAGAGCCAAAGCTTTTCCCTATTTTTGTCCCAAGGTAAGGTGTAGAAGGTTTTTAATTCAAATGGTGCAAAGGATGACTTTCTGATTATCAGGACAATAAAATAACAAGAGGAATGCCAAAAGGAAATCATAATGTGCCATACTTGAAAATACTATAAAAAAGATAAATAGTAAATCTCTCCTGGATGGTTTATGTCAGGTTTTGACGGTCTTTTTGCCATTGGGTGGTAAATCTTCATTCACTGCCTCCTTCAGGAGCCCACAGAATAAGATTAGGTAAAGAAAGCCCAAGTTATCCTTGAAAATAAATCCCTTCCTCTGTGTCTGTGTGTGAGTGTTTTTATTTAATCATGTCTTCATATCGTTAACATTTTTTCTGCATGGCAAACATGTCATAGGCACTATCTCTCAGTTTTCTTATTTTGATTTCTGCATAAGTAGTCATTGGATTATAACGTAACTCAAAAGTATTTTCATTCAGGAAGCCAGTTTCTGAAACTGCAAAGTGGTAAATATTTTATTCTTTAGACAAGTACACTTATTGAGTGTTTCTAGACCCACTTTCCTCATTAAAGATTGAAAGAATCTGAAGACTGAAAGGTTAAATACCTTGAATACTTATTTATTACTTTCATTTATTAATGAGAAATATATAAGTGAACTTGTGATTTTCAGGCTTTTAAAACACCTTGAGTCATAATTAACATATTCTAAAATTTGCCCATTGTAAGTATACAATGATTATTAGTAAATTTATAGACCTGTACAATCACCATCAAAATCTAATTTAAAAACATTTCCATCACCCCCCAAAATTCCCTGGTGCCTCTTTGCAGTCACTCCCATTCCTACTCTCAGGCCCAGGCAATAACTGATTTATTTTTTGTCTCTGTAGATTTATCATTTCTTAAGATTTCTTATAAATAAAAGGATGCAATATGTAGTCTTCTGTGTTTGGCTTCTTTCACTTAACATAGTGTTTTAAGGTTCACCCATATTGTGGCACGTATCAGTAACTGTTCCCATTTATTACTGAATGTACAGGTAGATATACCACATTTTGTTTATCCATTCATCACTTGATGGACTTCTGGGTTGTTTCCACTTTTTTGGCTAATATAAATAACGCTGCCATGAACAGTCATGTGCAAATTTTTGTGTGAACACATTTCCAGTTCTCTAACAGCTGGGTCATATGGTAATTCTATGTTTAACTTTTTGAAGAACCACCAAACTGTTTCCAAAGTAGCTGCACTATTTTTGCATTCCTACCAGCAATACATAAGAATTCCAATTTTTACACATCCTCACAAAAACTTGATATTGTTAATCTTTTTTATTATAGCTATTTTAGTGGGTAAGTAGTAATATCTCATTGTGGTCTTATGTTGCGTCTTCCTAATGACTAATAATGTTGAGCATCTCTTCATGAGCTTATTAGACATTTATATATCTTCTTTGTGAAATGTCTAGTCATATCTTTTCCCCATTTTTAAGTTGGGTGGTTTGTCTTCTGGTTACTGAGTAGTTGTGTTCTTTATATAGTCCAGATGCAAATACTTTACCAGATGTATTATTTGCAAATACGTTCCCCCAATCTGTGGCTTGTCTTTTTAAGACTTTCAGGTTTTGAAATGGGGGAAAAAATGTAATGGACTCAATATTATATAAGAAAGATACTTAATCTCCTAATAATTTTATTCTTTTAAATCCTCAAATGCAAATTTTAGAGCTTCTGGGTAATAATGCAGACCAAATTTGCTAACTGGAATTAAAGTTTACCCCCAGAGGATGAACTGTAACACAAGAAAAACCTTTTATAATATGTTTTGATATAAGACTAGTAGCATACTAGCCTCAACTGGCTAACTGTCTTGTGGAGGGTAGGGGCAGGGGGAATTGGGGGGGGGCGGGGGGGGGCGGGGACGGGGGGGGGGTGCTGGGTGGACAGAAGAAGATCCTAAGTTGTATCATTGCCAATTTCCATGGTGTAAATACTTCCCCTTGGACCTTTCAAGGTACTAATGGTTTAACAACCAGCTCACAAATTCCTGAATATTCAGCTATTGACTCTAGAGAGCCAGAAAGAGCTAGCTCTAGCACACTACTGAAAATCTATGATTAGACTGACAATAAGAAGTCTTGAAGAGAAATCCCTTTAAAATTTAAAACAAACAAACAAACAACAACAACAACAAAAACTACTGCTCTGAAGGAATTTACAGATTACCAATAAAGAAGTCACTGATCCTTTACATAAGAATGAAAGGAAGATGAGTTTTAAAAAATCTAGGTCTACAGATTATAAAAATATATTTTATGGCTTCCCTGGTGGCGCAGTGGTTGGGAATCCGCCTGCCGATGCAGGGGACACGGGTTCATGTCCCGGTCCGGGAGGATCCCACATGCCGCGGAGCAGCTGGGCCCGTGAGTCATGGCCGCTGAGCCTGTGAAAGTTCTACAAAGGATGAAAATGAATATAGAAATATTCTCTAAAGCAGAAAATGGAGAACATTTTATAACAATGGTATCACTCCATTAATCAGGCAAACTGACTGGAGCAAACTATGGTAGCTATGGGGAATTCATTCCATATGGTTTGGGTAGTGCTGACCTTTTCCATCTTTCTACAGCTGCAAACACACAACCCTGGCCCTCCAATCAGAATATTTCACCCCCTTATCCTCTGAGATTAGTTCAGAAAAGGCAAATGAACCAATCCAGAGACCTACCTAGAACTTTCACTGGAAGGAGGTGTACAGGTATGCCCTGCTTTTGGAAGGTTTGCTTTATGCCACTTCACTTCTACTAAAGACCTACATTAGTAGGTCTTTTACTAACCAGAAGAAATCCAAAGAGGACTTCTGCTTTTACGAAAGAAGGCAAAAAGTGAAAATAGCATTCAGGGTTTGTTTTGCCATGAGCTGTTACAAAGGAAGTTGTGCACTCTGAGCAGTGACAGTGGCACTGCCAAGCTCCCTCCCTAGGAACTACACTCAGTATCTCATCTAGCCGCCAAAGCTTTGAACTGTGTATGTGAGCATCTGTGCCTTATGGAGATTTATTTTGTGCATTCACTAGCAAGAGGTGTCCTAAAATAATTGCTTCTTTGCTTTACACCACTTCAGCTCACGAAACATTTCATAGGAATGCTCTACTGTTGGATAGCAAGGGAAACCTGTATTCTGTTAGCTGAGTTCACTAGGCAGGAGGACAATGAAGCCTGGAGTTGTAGTTTCTCAAATGGTGAACCATTCTTCTCCCACTATTTAGTTATCAGATTTGAAAGGGAATTTTTAAAAAATCAATTATCCCATCCCTCTTTCTACAGTGCAAAGCGTTCCCCCTAGCTACTGGTCTAGAAGTGATCCAGTCAGGGCAAAGGTTAGAACTTTCAGTCAGTGGTTAAGGAAGTTAAATGCTCTCTTTTCCACAAAGTGACCCAGTGGCCTCTAGCAGTCATGAGAAAAGTCAAGCTGAGGATAAACCAAATACAGGGAGGATGGCAAAGCCTAGAGAATTTCAGAGAAAGATCCAGAATCCTGATGAAGTCTTTCTTGAAGAAGTTGTGTGGACAAATCTTTTTTGTTTTAGTTTTTGCTTTTCAGCCAGTTTATATTCAATTTTCTATTACTTGCAACAAAAGCAACTTATCTGGTTGAACATCTTTCTGTCCTGGTTTGTTTTGTTTTGTTTTGCTTTTTAACTTTTCTGTATTATTTGACTCTGCCAGTCACTTTTTGGAATTTTGTCCTCCTGGGGCTTCAATCTTTCACTCATCTTCTGCTCTTTAAAGGCAATCAGCACATCCCTGGAAACAAGCATGGAAAGACATGTACAGCACAGCACATTGTTGTTGATCCAGGGTCATCTCTCCTTTTTCACCAGCAACCTCATTTCACACAGGTCTATGTGACCCAGTTTTGGACTGTGTCCTCACTCTAACATTTACTGACCTAAAACAAATAGAGTGCCAGTTATTTCTCCAGCAAAAATGAGTTTATTCAGGGTCAACAAAGAATTGCATGAGCAATCACGGTGAGCTACATTTGAGTACCCTACCCCCACCCCTCAGCAAAAAGGAAAGGAAAACTATTTTAGAGAGGGGGAAGGGAAGTTGGGAGGTCTATAGTACACAAAGAGTCTATTGGAGGATTTGAGAGTTCAAAGTATAGTGGCTTTTCATTAGCTAACTCGTGACAATCTCTCATAGGTTGAGCTCTCGCCAGGCAAGAAGAGGAAGTCTTTCTTCTTCCTGTTGGTCTCCACTATCACCCTAGGGTTTGAGCGCTCCCCCTTCTGGACTCCCAACACTATTTTAACTGAAATTTCAGTTTATTAATTTTTACTTGCCCCCCTTTTGATCAAGATTTCTCTCTCTCTCTATCTCTCTCTCTCTCTATCTCTCTCTCTCTCTGAAAGCATTGCTCATTGAGAGTTAGGTTTTCCAGTTTTTAGCAGTTTTTTGTCCCTTGATGCCAGGAAGGACCTTTTCTGGGTATAGTGTCCCATGTCAGAGGAAAAGTGCATAGACTGGAAACTTCTTGAGGTTATATGTGAGTAACAATGAGGGATAGGAGGGAGAATTTTCAGGTACTTTTTATCTAAAGTTTATATGGGATCAAGATCATAGACATTGAAGATCATCTGAAACATTATGTCATCATCAATGGTTTGGCAGGCAAACTTCCAACAGACCTGGTCTAAATAGCTTGGAAAAGCTGTATCATCAGATGCCATCTGCTTTAATTCCAGAAAATCTTTACTTTCAGGTCACCAGATGATATGCAGGTCCAGTCATTGTTCAGCATTTTCTTTAGGTGTGTCACATGAATCCAAGAATCTGTTCCCTGGAGTTTGACAGCACAAGGATTGGTTTAGCAGTATCTGATAGGGGTCTTTCCAGTGAGACTGAAGAGTCCTTCTGAAGGTATCTTTTCCAATAGACAAAATCTCCAGGTTGCAAAGTGTGATGCTTAAGGTCTTCGTCTCCTGAGAGCACACCATGATAAGATTGCTCTACCAAAACATGGTTATTTTTAATAGAAGCAATTAGGCCTTTGCATTATTAAAGTATCTCTCCTTTTACCTGTTGGGGGGTTAAAAGAGGCAGGAGCCAAGAGATCATGGGGCATCCTGTGACTGTCTCAAAGGGTAAGAGTTTATAAGTTCCAAAAGGGGTGAGTCTAAGATTTAAAAGGACAAATGGCAATGCTTTTGGCTGTGGTGTTTAGAGGGCATCTACAAATTTTGCCAGTTGAGTTTTAATAATGCCGTTAGTGTATTCAACTAAACCAGAGGATTGAGGGTGGCAAGCACAGTGAAAGTGTTGTAAAACCAGACAAACAGTACAGATGTGACAAAGTACCTGACCAGTAAAATGGGTTCCTAGATCATGAAATTCAAGAGGAGTTCCCCAGGTAGGGATAATCTTTTCCAAAAGGATTTTAGCCACAGAAGAGGTAGTAGCCTGTCTGCAAAGGAAGGCTTCAGTCCAGTGTGAAAACATACAGACATGACTAAAATATATTTATATCCATGAGACAGATGCAGTTGTATGAAATCCATCTGCCAGCTCTTGAATGTTCCATTAGACAGTTTGAAATTTCGGGAGCAGTACAAACATGCTTCCCTGGGTTGTACTTCAGACAAATGGGATAAGTGAGGTAGGCAGTTTCTGCAGCCTTGTTAATGGTTCCCAACCAATATTGATTTATGAATGCTACCATTTTGTCAGTAGACCAATGGTTTAATGCATGTACAATGGTTAGGAGTGGGAATGACAGAGTCTCTGATAGGACTGGGTTGTTATTTTGTCCAAACCAGAGCTTTCTCTCTCTCTTTTGTTTTAACTCCATATCCCCTTCTAATTGCCACCCAGTTTTTCTGCTTGCTTTTTTTTTAAAGAGGCATTGAAGAAAAATCTTTAATTGAGATATAGTTGATGTACAATATTGTATAAATTTCAAGTGTACAACATAGTGATTCACAATTTTAAAAGGTTATGTTCCATTTATAGTTATTATAAAATATTGGCTATATTCCCTGTGTTGTACAATATAGCCTTATAGCTTATTTATTTTATATATAGTAGTATGTACCTCCTAATCTCCCACCCCTATCTTGCCATTCCCCCTTTCCTTCTCCCCACTGGTAATGACTAGTTTCTTCTCTCTGTGAGTCTGTTTCTTTTTTGTTATATTCAATAGTTAGTTTTACTTTTTAGATTCCACATATAAGTGATATCATACAGTATTTGTCTTTCTCTGACTTATTTCACTTAGCACAATACTCTCCAAGTCCATCCATGTTGTTGCAAATGGCAAAATTTCATTATTTTTTATGTCTGAGTAGTATTCCATTGTGTGTGTGTGTGTGTGTGTGTGTGTGTGTACATAGAGAGAGAGAGAGAGAGATGTGTGTGTGTGTGCTGTGTATACCACATCTTTATCCATGCATCTGTTGATGGACACTTAACGTTGCTTCCATATCTTGACAATTGTAAATAATGCTGCTGAACATCGGGGTGCATGCATCTTTTCAAATTAGTGTTTTCTTTGTGTGTGTGTGTGTGTGTGTGTGTGTGTGTGTGAGAGAGAGAGAGAGAGAGAGAGAGAGAGAGAGAGTGTATGCAATAAATACCCAGGAGTGGAATTGCTGGGTCATGTGGTAGTTCTACTTCTAGTTTTTTAAGAAACCTCCATACTGTTTTCCATAGTGGCTGTACCAATTTACATTCCCACCAACAGTGCAAGAGGGTTCCCTTTTCTCCACATCCTCACCAATATTTGTTATTTGTGCTCTTTTTGATGATAGTCATTCTGACATCTGTGAGGTGATATCTCATTGTGGTTTTAATTTGCATTTCTCTGATGATTAACAATGTTGAGCATCTTTTCATGTAGCTGTTGGCCATCTGTATGTTTTCTTTGGAAATATGTTGACAAAATTCAATATTCATTTATGATAAAAACTCTCCAGAATGTGGGCATAGAGGGAACATACCTCAACATAATAAATGCCATATAATAAACACACAGCTAACATCATAATCAACAGTGAAAAGCTGAAAGCATTTCCTCTAGGATTAGGAAAAAGACAAGGATGCCCACTCTCATCACTTTTTTTCAACACAGTATTGGAAGTCCTAGCTGTCAGACAAGAAAAAGAAATAAAAGGAATCCAAATTGGAAAGGAATAAGCAAAACTGTCAACTGTTTGCAGATGACATGATATTATACATAGATAATCCTAAAGATGCCACCAAAAAACTACTAGAGCTAATCAATGAATTTGGTAAAGTTACAGGATAAAAAATTAATATACAGAAATCTGTTGCATTTCTATACACTAACAATGAACTATCAGAGTGAAAATGAAGGAAACAATCTCATTTACAGTTACATCAAAAAGAATAAAATACCTAGGAATAAACCTAACTAAGGAGGTAAAAGACCTGTACTCAGAAAACTATAAGACACTGATGAAAGAAATTGAAGATGATATAAACAGATGGGAAGATGTACTGTGTTCAGGGATTGGAAGAATTAATGTTGTTAAAATGACCATACTACCCAAGATGATCTACAGATTCAATGCAATCCCTATCAAAACACCAATGCCATTTTTCACAGAACTGGAACAAATAGTTTTTAAATTTGTATGGAAACACAAAAGACCCCAAATAGCCAAAACAATCTTGATAAAGAAGAACAGAGCTGGAGCAATCACACTCCTTGACTTCATACTATACTACAAAGCTACACACCAAAATAGTATGGTACTGGCACAAAAAGAGACAAAGATCAGTGGAATAGAATAGAGAGGCCAGAAATAAACCCACACACTTAGGGTAAATTAATCTATGACAAAGGGCGGCAAAAATACACAGTGGCGAAAAGACAGTGAGACTTATCTCTTCAATAAGTGGTGCTGGGAAAACTGAACAGCTGCATGTAAAAGAATGAAATTAGAACATTCTCTGATGCCATATACAAAAATAAAATCAAAATGGATCAAAGACCTAAATGCAAGACTGGAAACCATAAAATTCCTAGAGGAAAACATAGGCAGAATACTCTTTGCCATAAATCATGGCAATATTTTTGGATCTGTCTCCTAAAGCAAAGGAAATAAAAGCAAAAATAAACAAATGGGACCTAATTAATCTTAAAGGCTTTGGCACAGCAAAGAAAATAATCAACAAAATGAAAAGAAAACCTACTGAGTGGGAGAAAATATTTGCAAATGATATGACCAATGAGGGGTTAATATCCAAAATATATAAACAGTTCATACAACTCAACATCAAAGAAACCCCAAGCCACCCAGTTTTAAAATGGGCAGAAGACCAGAGCTTTATCTCTTTTATCAAACAATTGTTGAATTTCCAATCTTATTTTTCCCTTTCTGAGGCCAATTGTTGGGCTTCTCTAACCAGTTTTTCTAAGTTATCTTTTGGGGAAATATGCCTTTGGACCACAGCAGAAGTTTGGCTGCTGTTGGTTCCTTTATAGGCAGCATAACTTGTGGAAATGTCAGCAAGGTGATTTCCCTTAGCTTCCAGAGAGTCAAGTTTAGAATGCCTCAGAATATTAATAACAATTAAAGTATTGCATCCAACAATTCCTGAACATAGGGGCCATTTAAAATTTTATTTCCACCAGAAGTAAGGAAGCCACATTGCTTCCACAACATTCCAAAACCATAAAATATTCCAGAAACATACCTACTATCAGTATAAATATTGGTAATTTTGCCCTTGGCTAAAGTACAAGCCTGTGTAAGAGTGTAGAGTTTAGCCTGTTAAGCCACAGTAACCACAGGTAAAGATGCTGTCTCTACAATATTGAAAGAAGTTGCAATAGCATACCCAGCACAATATTTAAATGAGAACCATAAGTGAACCATGAGAAATCAGCATTACCCAAAAGAATTTCTTACAGGTCATCACAAGGAGTCAAAAGGTCATCAGTCAGTGTTAAGCAGTCATGAGGGACTTCATCACACAGAGAAGAGTATCAGGGTTAAGGTGCCAACAATGTAAAAAGTTATGTGAAGAGCAGTTAACAAAAGCCCTTCATAGGAGTGAGCTGGCTAAGAACTGTTGCATGTGATGAGAATTCAGGAGGGCTTCTACTGCATGAGGTACAAAAATAAAGGGATCCCATAATGATTTTCTCAGTGGCCTTAACCAAAAGGGCAGTGGCAGTAATGGCTCTAAGGCAAGGGGGTTATCCCCGTGCCACAGGGGATTATTTGCTGGCCATAATACCCTATAGTTCAATGGTAGTCCCTGTGTTTTTGAGTGAGTACCCCAAGGGCATTCCCTTCATTTTCATTACAAAGAGGAAAAAGGGAATCTGATCATTGGGATGCCAAAGGATAGGTGGGTTCATCAAACTTTGCTTTAAGGTCTTAAAGGCCATGTCATCCAGTTCTTCCCATAAAATTGGGTTGTTGTTCTTAGTAAAACAGAGATTTGGCCATAAGAGATTAAGATTTGGCCAATAGATTGGTCAATCTTACGGCCATAAGATTTGGCCTATTTCAGCAATAACTAAGTAGCCCAAGAAAACCTTGCAGTTGGCACTTAATTTGGGGTTTTGGGAAACTTAGGACACTGCGAAGTTTATCTCAGTTTAGGTGTAGCCCTTGTTCTGATATCAGATGTCCTAAATGTCAAACCCAGGTTTGGGCAAATGGCAATTTTTCCTTGGTGAACTTACATCCCTTTAAGACTAAAAGCTTTAGCAAATGGATGCTGTCTTCTTGTGACGAGGCTTGAGAAGGAGAGCAAAGAAGAAAATCAGCCACATATTTCAACAAAGTAGAAACCTTAGGGAACTTTATATCATCCAGGTCAGCCTTCAGGATTACTGAGAAATACTCAGTAAAACCCTGAGGCATTACTGTTCAGGTGAATTTTTTTTTCCCCAAGTGAGCACAAAGAGGTATTGGTTAACTTTATCTACTGGAATACTAAAGAATGCACTGCATAAGTCAGTTACAGTTAAGAATTTGCTGGGACTTCTCTGGTGGCACAGTGGTTAAGAATCTGCCTGCTAATGCAGGGGACAGGGGTTCTATCCCTGGTCCGGGAAGATCCCACATGCTGTGGAGCAACTAAGCCCATGCGCCACAACTACTAAGCCCATGTGCCACAAATACTGAAGTCCGTGCGCCTAGAGCCCGTGCTCCACAAGAGAAGCCACCACAATGAGAAGCCCGCGCACCGCAGTGAAGAGTAGCCCCCTGCTCACCGCAACTAGAGAAAGCCTGCTCAGCAACAAAGACCCAATGCAGCCAAAATAAATCAATAAATTTTTAAAAGCCAATGCTGTCCCAAGAATTTGGTTTTGGTGGAAGTGGGTGTTAGTAAGAGTGTGAGGGTTAGAAACAGCAAGGTGTGAAGGCAAACCTCCACCCTTTGCCCTTAGGTTTTCTGAGCAGTAAAACAGAAGAATTACAGGGACTAGTACAAGGGATAATGAGGCCTTCAGCTTTGCAATTTTCTATTATGGGCTTTATATACCCAAAGGCTTCTTTACTTATAGGATATTGATTATTTCTGGGGAGAGGTTCTGAGAGATCTATTTGAATCTTGATGGGAGGTGTGCCGCGAATTTTGCCAGGATCAGTTGGAGATTTTGCCCATGAGGAGGGTGATAGGTGATTCAATAGGGACAAATTGATCAGTGTTTCCAAAATCAGCTATAGTACTGTAAGAGATGGAACGGATAAAAGACATCAAAGGGTCATTTAATTCCCTTGGTTGGCTGCTTTGACGACTATTGTCAAATCCTAGAATTATTTCCTCCTTTTGGGAGAAAGAAATACTGGCATGATACTTTTCTAAGAAGTCTCGGCATCATAAATGAATGGGGTGGTGGAACTAAGGAGAAAGGGGTGTGTATTTCTCAAAGGGCCTTAATAAAAGGGAATAGGCTCAGAGACAGGAATCTTTTGAGGTTTGTTAGAGATCCCCCACTATTTGAACTCTTTTAGTACTCTGAGGCAGGGACTCTTTATAGTAGTGGGATGGAGCACCAAGAGTGTGGCTACAGTGTCAGTTAGGACTGGAAGAGATTCATCCCCAGTCCGGAGACTTATGTTCTTGCAAGCCAATTAAGAGAGAGGACTGGGAAGAGCCCCGGCGGTTTTTCAAGGCTCTGTCATTGAGAATTGGTAGGGCGTTGAAAAGACTGGTTCAAGGGCTGAAGGAGCTTGAAGTACTTACATTTATAGCAATCTCTTTTCCAAAGTCCTGGCTCTTTGTAATAATACCAGAAACCAGGAGGACTTTGTTTTTGTTTAGGGGCCTTCATTTGCTGGAGTTGAAGAATTTTAGCGGTCTTCTTTTAGAGGACTCATCTAGGTTGAGAGAGCTTGTTAGCCAGATTAACTAAATCTGGAGTGGACATAGTTTTCCATTGCATTCTGGTCCTTTTTACTAGGAGGGAAAGGCCCTGGTTGAGCCCATTAATGAACAGAGTTAAAAGCTATCCAGGTGGAATGAAGGAAGGAAGACCAGAATTCTCTTTAAAAATAATTTGAAGTCTATTGTAATAATTATGAACAGTTTCATCAAATCTTTGTGTGCAAGCCTGAATTTTGCTCCAGTCAACAGGCTTTGGAGAAGTCTAGGAATTGCCCAGTGAAGTTGCCTACTGATTGCATAAGCCTGATCACATAGTAAGTTAACAGGCTGGTCTTCTGGTTATAATTCTAGAGGCTTTCAAAGTTTTTCCAATTAGCGGTTTTCATGCAATGCTGGGCCTGGCCTTCATTAACAAGTATATGAACTAGCTGATATAAGTCAGAGAAACCAGGCTGAAGAGTTTGAATGACTATATTAAATTCCTCAGCAAATCTGTGAGGATCTTCAATTACTTTGAGAAAATCTTTGACTGTGGCTTGCAGTTCAGCTTTAGTTCAGGGCATGTAAGAAATTAAGGGTTTAGCCTCTAGATCCTCAGAAGGCTTAATTTTAAAGGGATAGGTTCTGATAGGTTGAAAGGAAAAGGTAACAGGGAGAGTTTCAGAGAAAAGGGGAGGTTTGACAAGGGAATTAGTATGGGAGAACTGAGGGTAGAGAGGAGATGTAGGTGGTATAGAATGGAAGGAGGAAGATGGCACCAGAGTTCGGGCCTGAGCACGAAGAACAAAGGGAGACGAAGAAGATGGCGCTGGAGGCAGAGCCTGAGAAAAGCAGCAGAGGAAGAGGAGCATGAGGCTTCAGAAGCCACCTTACCTTTCTTTAACCGTTTGTTTGCCTCAGTTAATCTTAAAATCTTAATTTGAAGGGCTTCCCTGTGGTGCAGTGGTTGAGGGTCCGCCTGCCGATGCAGGGGACACGGGTTCGTGCCCCGGTCCGGGAAGATCCCACATGCCGCGGAGCGGCTGGGCCCGTGAGCCATGGCCGCTGAGCCTGCGCGTCTGCAGCCTATGCTCCGCAACGGGAGAGGCCACAACAGTGAGAGGCCGTGTACCGCAAAAAAAAAAAAAAATCTTATTTTGCAGAGAAGTAATTTTAGGCTCCTGATAACACTTGGAAGCCTCAAAAACCAATCAAAATAAGCATTCTGTTCAGTTTTGGAAATTTTAGAGCTATAGTGTCAAATTTTGTTTTAAGAAAAGTAAGTTTGGGGGTTTCAAAAGTTCCCCATGATAGCCAACAATGTTCTAAATTGCCTTTGGTTAGGTAAGTTAGAAATATAGTTAGAAATGCACATGAGGGAGGGTCGTGGTTTTTAAACATAAAATTGGCCAGGGTCCATGTAGGGCAGGGCGCCCTCAAAATATTTAGATAATTGGGATCTCGTTTCTCAGAAGTTTTTCTCTAAAGAATAATTTTCAAACAGTCTAAACAGATCAAACAGTTCAAATAGTCTGCAGGCCTAATACAAGCCAGTCCTAAGGAACAGTCTGGTCCCAAAAAAGCCAGGCTAAAGGCTGCACAGCACAGTTCATATGAAATAGCCTAATTTCAAGGGGGTCAGGCCAAAAGCTTAACAAGCACAGTTCCAATAAAACAGCCCCTACTGCAAAGAGAATTGGGCTGAAGGCTGAAATGGCACAGTTCCAATGAAATAGCCCTTGTTCCAAAAGGAATAGGCCAAAGGCTAGCCAGTTCCAGGAGGAACAGCTCCTGTTTCAAAAGGAATCAGGCTGAAGGCTAACACAGTTTTGAAACAGGAGGGAAGGGGGTCAGGGCACAACCTTGGAAAGAACGACATAGCCCAAGGACATGACATAAATTGATTAGAGCCAAATGGATCCAAGATGGCAGATGAGTCAACTTCCACTAGACCTTGAGCCTCAGTATACACTCACTGTGACACATCATCAACTAAATGACACACCCACAGGCGCCATGACAGTTCCAAGGTCAACCATAAGGATCAAAAAGTGGGCAGTGGCCCAATTCCTGGAAATCCCCACCCCTTCCTGAAATAGTTGGAATACTCCTCCCACTCATTAGCCTATGAAATTACCCACCCCTATAAAAACTGACAACCCCATATCCTGGTGCCTTTCTCACCTTCTGAGATGGCCCACGCTCTGTCTGTGGAGTGTTTTTCTCCCAAGGCTGCTCTCGCCTTCTGAGATGGCCCACACTCTATCAGTGCAGTGTGTTTCTCTCTAAATAAATCCACTTCTTACCTATCACTTTATCTCTCACTGAATTATTTCTGCGATGAGACATCAAGAACCTGAGCTTCATTAAATCCTGAAACCAGGTGTGTGATCTCAGTTGGAAGACCGTGGGTTTTGGCTAGGTTTGAGTCCCAGCTATGTGCACTCAAGTCTGTCAGGGTTTAGGCTGGGTTAGAGTCCCAGCACGTGGGTTCAAGCTCCAGTCTGAGGTGCACGGTTTCAGCTTCAGTTGGAACCACCTATTGCCAAAGTGCCAAATGAGTACCTGTATACAGAATAAGGCCTTAATCAGAAAGGGTGAAGCCTTAAAATAGATTCCAAATAAAACCTGAAGAGTTTCAAAACACAAAAAAGCAGAGGCTGGAAACCAGGCTTGCTCTCAAACCCCAGGGTCTTCAAGAAAAGCAGCAACAAAAATGTACTCAATGTAAGTACCATACCTGTTTGCTTACCAGCACTGAAGACATGAAGGGTCTTCTCTGGATCCCCATATGGGCCACCAAAATGTTGACCTAAAACAAATAGACTACCAGGTATTTCTCCAACAAAAATGGGTTCAATTGGGATCAACAAGGAATTGAAATTTGGGGTCTATAACAATGGTGAGCCACATGCAAGTCTCCCCCCACCGCAACAAAGAGAGGAGAACTCTTTTAAAGAGGAGAAAAAGAAGTTGAGGGGTCTATAGTAAAAAAGACTCCATTGAGGAATTGAGAGTTCAAAGTATAACAGCTTTTCAGTGGCTGAGTTGTGAGAGTCTCTCATTGGCTGAGCTCTTGCCAGGCAAGAATAGGAAGTCATTTTCCTTCCTGCTGAGCTCTGCTTTCCTCATAGAGTGTGAGAGCTTCCCCTTCTGGCCTCCTGACTCTATTTTAATTGAAGTTTCTGTTTATTAATTTTTACACCTTGCACACCATTGGAACACTGCATGTCCTAATTACCCACTGACTCCCTACAGAGATCTCTTGTCCCTCGTGTAAGAAACATCCTGCCTTGGAGCCCAGCCCAGGTTCCTGCGACTTGTCCAAGCTGAGCTCATAGGATACACCTGTCAAGAGAGGGAATCAGATATGTGTCAGCTCTTTCTACTGGTTCCCTTCCTGCTTTTTTGACAACTCCACTTCAATTCTTTTCAATAGCCATGCCTACTCCCTAAGCATCAGCATTTCCTCAGGTTCAAGTGCCACATAGTATTCCCAATACATATTGTTAAATAAAACTGAATCCACAGAAACTGCATAATCTGTCCATATCCATTATGACAAAATTGGGCTTGGTATTCAACTTTCTAAAGCCCAAGAGAGTGGTTTACTTTCTACAGCATATCGGGCAGTCTCGTAATTGCTTTCATGGGACAAACTCCACGAAGCACTTTATATTTGATTCTGGAGGTGACATTTTAAGCAGCATATTGATATATAAGTCATTGTAAGAGGGAAGGATCCAAAAGGCATTATCAAGTACAGAAAGTAAAGGGACTAAGAATGTTCTCTCTTGGGAAGAAAATTCTTAGGAGAGAGTAGACAGTGGTCTCAAGTATCTAAACATCTGGGCTGTATAAAGTAAACCAGATTTATTTCATGCTCCTCAGGAGGAAGACAAGGAACAATGAGCAAAAGATACAATTAGGGCTTCCCTGGTGGCGCAGTGGTTGAGAATCTGCCTGCTAGTGCAGGAGACACGGGTTCGAGCCCTGGTCTGGGAAGATCCCACATGCCACGGAGCAACTAGATCTGTGAACCACAACTACTGAGCCTGCGTGTCTGGAGCCTGTGCTCCGCAACAAGAGAGGCTGCGATAGTGAGAGGCCCGCGCACCGCGATGAAGAGTGGCCCCTGCTTGCCACAACTAGAGAAAGCCCTACACAGCAAAAATAAATAAATAAAATTTTATATTAAAAAAAGATACAATTAATTCAATCTGGGTTAAATGCATAATATGAGAAATTTCCAATAATTAGAATTGTCCCAAAATGTTGTTACCTTGTGTGGTAGTAAGCACCCATCAGTAAAAAATTTCAAGCCGAAGTTAGATGACACTCTATCAGGGATGTTGGAGACACAAGCCTGATTTGAATTGATCAAATGGCTCTTAAGATTCCAGATCCTTTTTAAATTCTAGAATGTGTCTCAAGTGAAATGTAATCAGTCAAATTTTAATTGGTGCTTCTCAAACTTCAGTATGTACAAGAATCACCTAGAGAGCTGGTTAAAACATATATTTGGGGGCCCAATCCCCCAGAGATTCTGATTTAAGGTGGGGCCCAAGAATTTGTTTTTCTAATAAGCTCCCAAATGATGCCAGTTCTGTAGGTGCAGAGACCATGCTTTGAATAGCTCAGCACATCATAATTATTTATTAGATATTTGTGAAGAGATGAAGGAAAATTAAAAGGCTTTGGCAAGCAAAAAGGAAAATGAAAAGTAATGTATACTTGGCATTCATATAGGAAATAAAACAGTGTAATGACTACTTCAAAGGAAAGGATCCTTCCAAAACATAGGCCACATCTACCCAACAGTATAAAAATATCTGGAGAGGAAATTAATTGGTACATGTGGCTGTGGATGTTCGTTTCTAACCATTCTAAACACTCCACCAAAGTCTTTCTTTTAAACATTTGGTTATGTAATTCTAATGAGATGATACCATTTAAAAACCTCCTGGTAGGGCGGCGGGGGGGGGAAGGGGGGGTACCCACTCAGGCCCAGGTATCTCTTCTGCAAATCTCTAACACCTTCACTAGCAATTCCACCCAGACCAGCAATAAAACCTGGGGAGCTTGTCAGTTAGGAGTAAAGGGCAGCTGTTTGAGACAAACAGTACAATTCAGTTTGTAGATGTTTTTAACCCTTGAAATGGAGATCTGAGGTGACCACCTTAAAAATACAAGCTCCCTAATGGCAAATTCAAAGGAAATACTTATCCATCCTTCAAAATTCATCTCAAATTGCACTCCCTCATTAAATCTTTCCTGATCCCATCAACAGACTGTGAGCTACAAATCCTTATCTCACATTCAGATCTCTTAAGATACTACATACTTTATTCTGACTTGCAAGCAGTATTTGTTGTATTAGTGTAGGCCAGATCACACAGTGGGTTAAACAGAGAATGCATATATAAAGAATGATCAAATTCTGATAAACGAGTGCATAGGAACAAGTGTAAGGAAACTTCGTGGTACTCTAGGGCTGAGGGACAGTAGCCAGGGAAGAACAAAGTTGGAAGGGGTTCTCCTCCCCAGGGTTCAGACCTCATTAAAGAAGGTACGGTTCAGGCCACTAGATATCAGAAAAGTTCACTGGTTTGTTTTAGCCAGAGCTGATTGGGGTCACTGGGAGAGCAGGAGGCATCCCTCCACAGTGTGGGCCGAGGATAGTTAACCAGCAAAGAGAAGTGGGTGTGCACACGGGATGGGAGCCCTGGGAGCAGGAAGGCCACAGAGCTTGGAAGAGGAAGTAATGGCTCAGTGAAACCTTCCAGGCTCCCAGCAATCCACACGTGGTACTGCACAGGGAATGAGGGCCCTGATATGGGCAGGAAACCTGTGAAAAACCAGCTTCTATGTCAAAGATGGGAGTGCTGTGGGAAGCTTACTGTAGCCTTACTGAGGCTACAAGGTCACCTAGTGACCACACATTAAATTCAAAACCTTTGTGCTTCAAAGGACATCATCAAAGAAGTAAAAGACAGCCCACAAAATGGGAGGAAATATTTACAAATCATATATCCGATGAAGCACTTGTATCCAGAATATATAAAGAACTTTTACAAATCAACAATTAAAAAATAATGACCCAATATTAAAAATAGGCAAAAAAGGAACAGACGTTTTTCCAAAGAACATATGCAAATGGCCAATAAGCACACAAAAAGAAGCTCAATGTCATTAGTCATTATGAAATGTGTATCAAAACCACAGTGATCTATTTACCTCACACCTACTAGGAAGGCTATAATCAAAAAGAGACTAACAAATGTTGGGGAAGATATGGAGAAATTATAACCCTCATGCATTGCTGGTGGGGATGCAAAATGGTGCTGTCGCTTTGGAAGATCTGATAATTTCTCAAAATGTAAAACATAGAGTTACCATGTGATCATCAATTTCACTCCTAGGCATATACAACAAGAAAATTGAAGACATATATCCATAACAAAAACCTACACACAAATATTTTTGCATTCACAATAACCAAAAAATGGAAACAACTCAAATATCTATTAAATGATGAATGGCTAAACAAAATATACTATATCCCTGCAATGGAATACTAATACTACCATTAAAAGGGAAGAAGTATTGATACATGCTACCACATGAATAAACGTTGAAAACTATTCTTAGCGAAATAAGCCACACACAAAAGGGTACGTATGATTCCATTTATATTAAATGTTCAGAATAGGAAAATGTTTAGAGATAGAGAGTAGATTAGTGGTTGTCAGGGGCTGTGGGAGGGGGAAGAGAATGGGAAATAACTGCTAATGGATACAGGGCTCTGTCAGGAAGCGATGAAAGCATTCTGGAATTAGATAATAGTGATGTAAGCACAATATAGTGCACAGACTAAAAACCATTGGATTGTACACTTTAGGGTGAACTTTGTGGTATGTAAATTATATCTCAATATAGCTGTTATTTATTTTGAGAACTAAGATTTTGATATTTGCCTCCATTTTCTTCTTTCCTTTCCAAATACAGAGTTACATCCAAGAAACATGTACTGAAAAATTAAAAATTCTTTCTTTTCTTGGAACAATTAAGATATATAGAGAATTGGAATGTAATAATCAGTGACTTCAATTTTCATATATTCTTATAAAATGTTTATTGTTACTGGTTGCCATGAATGCTGAAAGCTCATGAAAATAAGTGAGATAGTGGAGAGGCTATGGGGCTGAATACCCAATGGAAGAGAAGACGAGCAAGCCACCTAGTCTCTCGCTGGGCCTCCAATTTCTCAACTGTGAAATGAGAAATTTGGGCGAGATGACCTCCAGCATCTGCATGCTGTTAACATTTGCCCTAGAAAATTAGCTTTAGAATCAAATTTTCAAAGATGTTTAATATTTATGAATTAAATAAATAGTAATAAGGATTATTTCCTGACACCCGCCAAAATACTTCTTATTATATATGGGTGGAAGTATATATTATGCTTTTCTTTTTCTCCTGATGGAAACTGTGTCTCTTTATTACTAAGCTAAAATATATAATTCTAACCCTCTGTGTGTGTGTGTGTGTGTGTGTTTGTGCGTATTATTATGCTTGAATGTTTAAGTATGCTTTGAAGGAATCTTTACCCACTTAACAACTTAGGCCTTCTAATTCTATACATACTTGTGCATACTTTGCACAGATTCTATTTTCTTCTGTGTAAAATTAAAATTCAGACAGCTAAAAAAATCATGAGCCATTTCTGCCAGCCCTCTCCTGGGACTCTGTTCCCAAGATAGGCAGTTATTTAAAATTGAGCAATTGTACTGCCTTTTTTTCTAATAGCTATCATTTCAAAAACTGAAAGCCTTTTTTTCTAACAGCTATCATTTCAAAAACTTTTTTAAAAAACAGAGGATAAAGCAAACCTTCTTCAACTGGTCAGTGTGTTCCCTTGAACACAGCAGATACTCTTCTATCCATCTATATTTGGATTTAAGTATATATTTAGACTCTTTATCCTAGGGAGCTGAGTGCTTGCACTCTAAAAGCATGTTCTCTTCTGTTCTTGGTCATCTTAAGAAATATCATTATTTTATCCTTTCCCATTTCAAGAAAAATTACGGGGGCTAATAAAAAAGAAAAAATTTGGGCTTCCCTGGTGGCGCAGTGGTTGAGGGTCCGCCTGCCAATGCAGGGGACATGGGTTCGTGCCCCGGTCCGGGAAGATGCCACATGCCGCGGAGTGTCTGGGCCCGTGAGCCATGGCCGCTGAGCCTGCGCGTCCAGAGCCTGTGCTCCGCAACGGGAGAGGCCACAACAGTGAGAGGCCCGCGTACCGCAAAAAAAAAAAAAAAAAAAAAATTGATTAAGAGCAGGAAAAGAGGATAAGCAGTAAGAACAAAAATCACAGCTAATCAAGTTCCTTGAATCTGTTATGTCCACCCATCTGCTCTCCACAAGAGATCATTGCCTGCTCGTGAAGCCCTTCCTGATCACTAAAGTCACAATTAACCCTGCCTTTCCTCTGTGGACCCTCAGCATGTTCCTTGAGACTCCATTTGATGCTTATTTGATTTTGCTGTATATTATGTGAGTTAGTTAAATGTTTGTCTTCCCCATCAAAATTATTTTTCCTTGAGTGTTGTGTCAGAATATTCGAGTCACAGTGAATAAAAAGCCAGCCATTTCCCAATTTAAAGCTCTCCAAATTCTCCTAAAATGGGGAGGGATGTCTAAATGATACTTATATTGCTTGAACAGCTCTTTGTACAATGATTTCATAAAGTGTGTTCTCAATACAGTTCATTGAATTAAATTCACTTGTGAGATCATTCTGTTAAGTCTTATTAAATGGCCATTTCCTCAGGTTAAAAACTGGCAAGAATTCCATTTCCTGGCCCAAATGAATTTCATTTCATTTCAACGGTGGGCCCAAACCCACTGTTTGGTGTTATCTTCCTCCTTCCCTGTAAACGAGCTCTCCCATCAGGTACCTCACCTTCAAGTGATTTTTGTCAACATTTCATATGGCTCGATTTAATAATTTTCACTAAGGAGTTTTAAAGTTATAGAAGTATTTGAGTTATAAAAGCACTATTTGAAATTAATTTCCTCTTGTCTCTCACAAATTTGGTATTTAAAAAGTGAAGCAGGGCAACAACAGCCAGTAAGAATGGAACATAAGGTGGAACAATGTTTGTTAGTCTTTTGAGTTGTTGTAGAGCCTTTGAGACTCTGACAGAAAATATGGACACACTTCCCAGAAAAATGTACACACACACACACACACACACACACACACACCATTTTGCATATAATTCCAGCTATTAATAGATATTTCCATCCCTGTCAAGCTATCGTTTAATAACTTCTTTTCTAGAGGACTACACTCAGAAGATGAAGAAAGTATTGAGTAATTGTCCAGTAATTTCAACCGTTTCCCAATTTTAGATCAAGAAAAAATAGTTTATTCTGGGATCTACCCAGTCCACAAATTACCAGACGGTTGCTACTTTTTGCCTGCATAAACACTACTAAACTGGAAGAGCATATGATATATTGTCCAAACTGAGACACTTTTGAGGGTGAAAGGGGCACTAATAATTACACCAAGACAATAGAACCATGGTCTATAAAAAGAAAATGTCATCATTAAATATTTGTAGAGTTTATTTCAAAAATGTATCAGACCTCTATTATCCAGGTGACCATCCTATTTCTCTTCTTTCCAAGAGGGGCTAATGTCTACCACCATAAAAGACAATGTTCAAATTTATGGTTTTTTCTTCCTTTTATATTTTAACTAGAGTAAGTCAGTTAAATTCTATAGGACTCAGCCTCCTCACTAGTAAATTAATAGGCAGAAGAGATGATCTCTTAAGTATGGCTCTACCATCCTATAAATCCAATTTTAAATAAAGTTTTTATCAGAAATGTTTCTAAGTAAAAAGGTTTTTAAGCCTTCTGCTTAGAAAAAAAAAGCATTTACAATCACAGTATATTTGTTAAAGGCAAATAAACTTGACTGAAAGTAGCTAATACCTTACAAACTTACAATCTACCATATAAATAATCAGTCTGTAATTTTTGAAGTGTAATTTGTTAAAATGTCTTGTTATTGATTACCATATTAACTAACATTTACAGAGTATTTACCATGTGCCAAGCACTATGCTGAGTACATCATATATTTTCTCATATAATTATCACAATGAGGTAGGTACCTTAGTCCCACTCTAGAGACAAGGAAAACAGAAACTTGACGGAGGTTACATTGCTAGTGAATGACAGAATCAAAATTAAAACTCAGTCTGTCTACAGAGCCTCAGCTCTTCACTGACGCACTACAGCTAATGAATTCACCAAGTAATGCCCAGCTTTGAATTTAGCTGTCATTCTACTTGTAGCCCTGACATATATAAAAATGCCATATTTCCTAACTTCATAACAGATATCTCTTGCGCAATTACTTAATTGCTTATTATTACAATAAGTGATAATAGTCATGCTTTTGGTTTAGATGGGGGGGAAGTATATTCAATATTTGTTAGTACATTTTAAAAATATCAAGTCTATTGAGACCAGTTATCTAAGGAATAGTTCATAATGGACTACGTCCTTGAATACAAAATAGCTACAGTTGTGAGGGATATTATTCCACCTGAAAGAATTTTTTAAATGACAACCCAAAAACTATACTCTTTATTTTTACATGTGGTATTTAAAACCAACTTCTACAGGCAGAGTCAAGATGGCGGAGTGGGAGGATGTGGAGTTCGTGTCTCCCCACAACTACGGCACTTACCAGATGCTGGTGGGGGAACTCGACACCCCAGGGGACAGGAGGAACCCCCGAGCAACTGGGCAGGATGTGGCGGGGAGTGAGGGGAAGGAGGGGGGAGGAGGGGGGAGGAGGGGGGGAGGAGAAGAGGAGGCCAGATGGGACCAGCACCCCTGAGGGGTGGCTGGGGGATGGGAGGAGTTCCCCACACCTGGAGGGACCCTCGGGGGTTCAGAGGATGGGGGGGGAACGCAGCTAGTGTTTCCCCTGCCCAATCTGGCCCTGGGAAGCCTGCTGGGCTCCCGGGTCAGGTCCTCCCCACTCCAAGGCCCCCTCTGGCTGCATTGGTCCTAGGGGCATAGGAGGGAGGGAGGAGGGGGGAAGAGGAGGAAAGGTAGACAGGGGTGGGGAACCCTCTGGGACGAGAGGATCAGAGGAAACGCAGCTATTTTCCCCTGCCCACTTGGGCCCTGGGGAGCCTGATGGGCTTCCAGGCCTGGTCCCCTGCCTTCCGGGGCAGCCTCTGGCCACCTGGGTCCTAGGGGCATAGGAGTGGGGGAGAAGAAGAGGAGAGGAGAATGGGGAGGGATCCTCTGGGATCAGAGGATGGTGGGGGGAATGTGCCTGGCATTTCTGCCACCCACTGGGGCCCAGGGAGCCTGCTGGGGTCCTGGGCCTGGTCCTCTACTCTCTGAGGCCATGCTGAACCTAAGCCCCACCCCACCCCCAGGGCCTTTTCTGGCCACATGGTCCTAAGCCTAGACCCCTCCTGCCACCTAAACCCTGCCCCTGCCTAAGCCCCATCCCCCACAGCCAAGGCCTTTTCTGGCTTTTCTTTCTTTTTTCCTCTTTTTTGCTATTGTGGTTCTGTTTTACCTTCCAGTTGTTGTTTCATCTATATTTTTATTTCTTCTAACATATCTGTTAGTTTTCTAATCTTATTTTATTTCATACTCTTTGTTATTGTTCTGCTCCCTTTTTTACTTTTTTTTTTTGCAGCCAAGCTTGGCTTGCAATATCTTGGTTCATGAGCTGGGGGTCGGGCCTGAGCTCCTGTGGTGGGAGCTCCAGGTCTGAACCACTGGACTAACAAAGAATCTCAGACCCTAGGGAATGTTCATCAGAGTGAGGATTCCCAGAGGTCCTCAGCTCAGCACCAAGACCCGGCTCTACCCAACAGCCTACAAACTCCAGTGCTGGAAGCCTCAGGCCAAACAACCAGTAAGACAGGAACACAATCCCACCCATCAAAAAAAAAAAAAAAAAAATGAGATGACAAAACAATATGTTACAGATAAAGGACAAAGGTAAAAACCTATGACACCAAATAAATGAAGAGGAAATAGGCAACCTACCTGAAAAGGAATTCAGAGTAATGATGGTAAAGATGATCCATAATCTCAGAAATAGAATGGAGGCATGGATTGAGAAAATACAAGAAATGTTTAAAAAAGACCTAGAAAAACTAAAGAACAAACAAACAGAGATGAACAGTACAATAATTGAAATGAAAAATACACTACAGGGAATCAATAACAGAATACCAGAGGCAGAAGAACCAGTAAGTGAGCTGGAAGACAGAAAAGTAGAAATAACTGCCAAGGAGCAGAATAAAGAAAAAAGAATGAAAAGAATTGAAGACAATCTCAGAGACTTCTCAGATGACAATAAGTGCACCAACATTCGAATTACAGGGGTCCCAGAAAAAGAAGAGAAAAAGAAGGGCCTGAGAAAATATTTGAAGGATTATAGCCGAAAATTCCCCTAACATGGGAAAGGAAATAGCCACCCGAGTCCAAGAAGCACAGAGAGTCCCATACAGGATGAACCTGAGGAGAAACACACCAAGACACATATTAATCAAACTAAAAAAAATTAAAGACAAAGAAAAAATATTAAAAGCAGCAAGGGAAAAGCAAAAAACAACATATAAAGGAATCCCCATAAGCTTATCAGCAGATTTTTCAGCAGAAACTTTGCAGGCCAGAAGGGAGTGACAGGATATACTTAAAGTGATGAAAGACAAAAACCTACAACCAAGATTACTCTACCCAGCAAGGATCTCATTAATATTCAACAGAGAAATCAAAAGCTTTACAGACAAGCAAAAGCTAAGAGAATTCAGCACCACCAAACAAGTTTTACAGCAAATGCTAAAGGAATTTCTCTAGCTGGGAAACACAAGAGGAGGAAAAGACTCACAAAAAAAAACCCGATTAAGAAAATGGTAATAGGAACATACATATCAATAATTGCCTTAACTGTAAATGAATTAAATGCCCCAAACAAAAGACACAGACTGGCTGAACGGATACAAAAACAAGACCCATATATATGCTGTCTACAAGAGACCCACTTCAAACCTAGGGATACATACAGACTGAAAGTGAGGGGATGGAAAAAGATATTCCATGCAAATGAAAATCAAAAGAAACCTGGAGTAGCAATATTCGTATCAGATAAAATAGTCTTTGTTTTTTTACTTTTTTTATTATTATTATTATTTTTTTGCGGTACGCAGGCCTCTCACTGTTGTGGTATCTCCCATTGCGGAGCACAGGCTCCAGACACGCAGGCTCAGCGGCCATGGCTCACGGGCCCAGCCGCTCCACGGCATGTGGGATCTTCCCGGACTGGGGCACGAACCCGTGTCCCCTGCATCGGCAGGCGGACTCTCAACAGCTGCGCCACCAGGGAAGCCCGATAAAATAGTCTTTAAAATAAAGATTGTTACAAGAGACAAGGAAGGACACTACATAATGATGAAGGGATCAATACAAGAAGAAGATATAACAATTATAAATATGTATGCACCCAACATAGGAGTACCTCAATACATAAAGCAAATGCTAACAACCATAAAAGGGGAAATCGACAGTAACACAATAATAGTAGGGGACTTTAACACCCCACTTACACCAATGGACATATCATCCAAACAGAAAATAAATAAGGAAACAGAAGCTTTAAATGACACAATAGACCAGGTAGATTGAATTGATATTTATAGGCCATTCCACCTGAAAGTGGCAGAATACACTTTCTTCTCAAGTGCACACAGATAATTCTCCAGGGTAGATCACATCTTGGGTCACAAATCAAGCCTCAGAAAATTTAAGAAAAATGAAATTACATCAAGTATCTTTTCCACCCACAACGCTATAAGATTAGAAATCAATTACAGGAAAAAAAAACTGTAAAAAACACAAATTCACTGAGGCTAAACAGTGTGCTACTAAATAACCAAGCTATCACTGAAGAAATCAAAGAAGAAATTAAAAAATACTTAGAAACAAATGACAATGAAAACACGATGACCCAAAACCTATGGGATGCAGCAGAAGCAGTTCTAAGAGGGAAGTTTATAGCAATTTAATCTCACCTCAAGAAACAAGAAAAATCTCAAATAAACAATCTAACCTTACACCTAAAGCAACTAGAGAAAGAAGAACAAAGAAAATCCACAGTCAGTAGAAGGAAAGAAATCATAAAGATCAGAGCAGAAATAAATGAAATAGAAACAAAAAAAACAATAGGAAAGATCAATAAAACTAAAAGTTGGTTCTTTGAGAAGATAAACAAAATTGATAAATCTTTAGCCAGACTCATCACGATAAAAAGGGAGAGGAATGAAAAAGGAGATATCACAACTGACACCACAGAAATACAAAGGATTGTAAGAGACTACTACAAAAAACTGTATGCCAATAAAATGGACAACCTCGAAGAAATGGGCAAATTTTTGGAAAGGTACAATTTTCCAAGATTGAACCAGGAAGAATTAGAAAATATAAACAGACCAAGCACAAGTACCGAGATTGAAACTGTGATTTAAAAACTTCCGACAGGGGCTTCCCTCGTGGCGCAGTAGTTAAGAATCAGCCTACCAATGCAGGGGACACGGGTTTGAGCCCTGGTCCAGGAAGATCCCACATGCCACAGAGCAACTAAGCCCATGCGCCACAACTACTGAGCCCACGTGCCACAACTGCTGAAGCCCACGTGCCTAGAGCCTGTGCTCTGCAACAAGAGAAGCCACCACAATGAGAAGCCTGTGCACCGGAACGAAGAGTAGCCCCCGCTCACCGCAACTAGAGAAAGCCTGCGCACAGCAACGAAGACCCAATGCAGCCAAAAATAAATAAACAAAATAAATAAATTTATTAAATAAAAACTTCCGACAAACAAAAGTACAGGACCAGATGGCTTCACAGGCGAATTCTATCAAACATTTAGACTAGAGCTAACACCTATCCTTCTCAAACTCTTTGAAAAATTGCAGAGGGAGGAACACTCCCAATCTGTTCTATAAGGCCACCACCACCCTGATACCAAAACCAGAGAAAGATATCACAAAAAAAGAAAATTACAGACCAATATCACTGATGAACACAGACGCAAAAATCCTCAACAAAATACTAGAAAACAGAATCCAACAACACATGAAAAGGATCATACACCATGATCAAGTGGGATTTATCCCAGGGATGCAAGGATTCTTCAATATATGCAAATTAATCAATGTGATACACCATATTAACAAACTGAGGAGTAAAGAGCATATGATCCTCTTAATAGATGCAGAAAAAGCTTTTGACAAAATTCAACATCAATTTATGATAAAAACTCTCCTGAAAATAGAGGGAACCTACCTCAACATAATAAAGGCCATATATGACAAACCCACAGCCAACATCATTCTCAATGGTGAAAAACTGAAACCATTTCCACTAAGATCAGGAACAAAACAAGGATGTTCACTCTTACCACTCTCATTCAACATAGTTCTGGAAGTCCTAGCCACAGCAATCAGAAAGAAATAAAAGAAATAAAAGGAATACAAATGGGAAAAGAAAAAGTAAAACTGTCTCTGTTTGCAGATGACATGATACTATACATAGAGAATCCTAAAGATGCCACCAGAAAACTACTAGAGCTAGTCAATGAATCTGGTAAAGTAACAGATTACAAAATTAATGCACAGAAATCTCCTGCATTCCAATACACTAATGATGAAAAATCTGAAAGAGAAATTAAGGAAACACTCCCATTTACCATCACAACAAAAAGAATAAAATACCTAGGAATAAACCTACCTAAGGAGGCAAAAGACCTGTACTCAGAAAACTGTAAAACACTGATGAAAGAAATCAAAGATGACATAAACAGATGGATAAATATACTATGTTCTTGGATTGGAAGAATCAATATTGTGAAAATGACTATACTACCCAAAACAATCTACAGATTCAATGCAATCTCTTATCAAATTACCAGTGGCATTCTTCACAGAATTAGAAAAAAAATTTTACAATTTGTATGGAAACACAAAAGACCCTGAATAGCCAAAGCAATCCTGAGAAAGCAAAACAAAGCTGGAGGAATCAGGCTCCCCCAACTTCAAACTGTACTACGAAGCTACAGTAATCAAGATAGTATGGTACTGGCAAAAAAACAGAAATATAGATCAATGGTACAAGATAGAAGGCCCAGAGATAAACCCATGCACATATGGTCACCTAATTTATGACAAAGGAGGCAAGAACACACAATGGAGAAAAGACAGCCTCTTCAATAAGTGGTGCTGGGAAAACTGGACAGCTACATGTAAAGGAATGAAATTAGAACACTGCCTAACACCATACACAAAAATAAACTCAAAATGGACTAAAGACCTACATGTAAGACTGGGCACTATGAAACTCTTGGAGGGAAAAATAGGAAAAACACTCTTTTACATAAACCACACCAAGATCTTTTTTGACGCACCTCCTAGAGTAATTAATATAAAAAAATGGGACCTAATTATACTTAAAAGCTTTTGCACAGCAAAGAAACAAGATGAAAAGACAACACTCAGAATGGGAGAAAATATTTTCAAACAAAGCAACAGACAAAGGATTAATTTCCAAAATATACAAACAGTTCATAGAGCTCAATATCAAAAAAAAGCAAATGACCCAAGTAAAAAATGGGCGGAAGACCTAAATAGAGATTTCACCAAAGGAGACATATAGATGGCCAAGAGGCACATGAAAAGATGCTCAACATCACTAATTATTAGAGAAATGCAAATCGAAACTACAGTGAGGTATCACCTCACACCATTCAGAATGGCCATCATCAAAAAATCTACAGACAATAAATGTTGGAGAGGGTGTGGAGAAAAGGGAACCCTCTTGCACTGTTGGTGGGAATGTAAATTGATACAGCCACTTTGGAGAACAGTATGGAGGTTCCTTAAACAACTAAAAATAGAACTACCATATGACCCAGCAATCCCACAACTGAGCATGTACCCTGAGAAAACCATAATTCAAAAGGACACATGTAAAAAAAAAAAAAAAAAAAAAAGGACACATGTACACCAATGTTCATTGCAGCACTATTTACAATAGCCAGGGCATAAAATCAACCTAAATGTCCAATAACAGATGAATGGATAAAGAAGATGTGGTATATACATACAATGGAATATTACTCAGCCATAAAAAGGAATGAAATTGGGTCATTTGTAGAGATGTGGATGGACCTAGAGTCTTTCATACAGAGTGAGGTAAGCCAGAAAGAGCAAAACAAATATCGTATATTAACACATATATGTGGAATGTAGAAAAATGGTACAGATGAACCTATTTGCAGGACAGGAATAGAGACGTAGACGTAGAGAATGGACATGTGGACACAGTGGGGAAGGGGAGGGTGGGACCAATTAGGAGATCAGGATTGACATATATACACTACCATGTGTAAAATAGCTAGTGGGACCATGCTATAAAGCACAGGAAGCTCACCTTAGTGCTCTGTGATGACCTAGATGGGTGGGATGCGGGGTGGGTGGGAGGGAAGTCTAAGAGGGAGGGGATATAGGTATACATATAGCTGATTCACTTCATTGTACAGCAGAAACTAACACAACATTATAAAGCAATTATACTCCAATTTAAAAAAAAAGTGCTACAGCGCTTATCTATAAAACAATGAAAGAACTGATAAAAAAATTTTTTTTAATAATAAAAACAAATAAAACTTCTATCAAGACTTTTTAACCTTAGGGACTTCCCTGGTGGTGCCTTTGTTAAGAATCTGCCTGCCAATGCAGGGGACACAGGTTCGATCCCTGGTCCGGGAAGATCCCATGCCACGGAGCAACTAAGCCCATGCACCACAACTACTGAGCCTGCACTCTAGAGCCTGCAAGCCACAACTACTGAGCCTGCGTGCTACAACTACTGAAGCCTGCGCGCCTAGAGCCCGTGCTCCGCAACAAGAGAAGCCACCACAATGAGAATCCTGCACACCACAACGAAGAGTAGCCCCCGCTCGCTGCAACTAGAGAAAAGCCCACACATGGCAACAAAGACCCAACGTAGCCTAAATAAATAAATAAAATTTATTTAAAAAAATTTTTTTAATCTTAATAAGAATTTTAATATACATATATATAACATATACATGTAAAACTGTCCATTTTTTTCAGCATTGGGAAGATACATTAGCACAGCATGTAGCTACTATTACTATCACTTTAAAAGAGACCACCTACATTACCTAAATATGTACTACCTTGGAGAAAGTCATAGGCCTTTATGGATTTTTAAACCTAACTAATAATAGGTTTAAGGTTTTAACCTTGAAACCTAATATGGTAAGTTAATATGCAAGATTATAATGCAGATTTTCCTGGAGATATACAGAAAAGCCAAGCAAAATTTAATAAAGGACATTTCATTAAATAACCAAAGTGAAGCAGTTCACCAACACTTACATAAAAATTGCTGAGTACTGCGTCATTTAAATGCTCAGGACTATACAGTAACCAGTTAACAAATGTAAACAATCATATGGTTTCTAAACAATTATGGTTTCTAACCATAATTGCCCTCCTCTCCTTACATGAGTCAGCCAGTGTAGGTCTAGAACAAGGCAGAACGAAGATGTTTTTTCAGAATAGCAATCTTTGAAGACCCTAGAGATGTTCCATTAAATTGTTTTGACATTTTCTCAACTCCAAAACACTTATTCTTAGTTGTGTAAATGTTTTATAGTCCCTATTAGATTTTAAGCACCTGACAACAAGGAGGATCTGTTAAGTATGTGTTGCTAGCTAGCAAAACAACAAGAAAAATATATCAGAAGATGTAAACGTTAAGTTGGCCTATATTCTTGGTGACCCGAAAGCTATAAACTTCAGGGGGTATTTTACCAAAAACTTAAGAGTTTCATGCCTTTCATGCAGAATGTAACTTAAGTCCACGTAAATCATAACACAAACAAAAATTATAACCAGTTCATTCCCTCCCCCACAATTAGGGTGAGAGTAGTATAAATTTTCATTGGGAGATCATTAGATTTGCACCCAATTACATAATTAAAACTAAAAATAATAAACATGTGCATGAAATGTATCTAATGGAACACCAAAGCTGGAGATAAACAGTCTTGTAAAATACATGAAAATATAGGTCCAGAACCAAGGACAATATTGAACACAGACCTGAAATCTTACTATATCAAAGGCAAAACTTGAAGGCTGTTTTAGCACTACTGCCCAGAAACTTAAAACCAGCTGGGCACAGAGAAAGCAGAGTGAGGTTTCTTCAAAACCACCTACACAGTGGCTGTCTTCCTGCTCCCACGTCTGCCTGTGGAGACAAGCTTCCAGCTCAAGCATGAGGAGCACATGCATATGGAAAACTGTGAAGTCAGCCAAACTCCCACCCACACCAGTTCCTCTCCTCAGCAGCACCCTGACAAACCACAGAAACCAAATGGCTCAATGTGATGGCGAGATGAAAGCAGGGCCCACTTCTCTTATAAACAGAAATGTTTAGGTACATTGCAGACACTAACCAACCCACAGAGCAGAGGAATGAAGTATCAAGAGTTTTAAAAAGCAAAAGCTATAAAAAGATACACTTCATTAGAAGTGGAGACTTTAAACATGAAGGAATGGTATTTACCTAATTATAAATGGAAAAAGTAGAAAAGATATTAAGTGATCACAGAAAGAAAACTAATATGAGAAATAAAATCCATTTCAAAGGAGTTAGAAAAGGAAAAAAAACTTTGAGTAATGTTATCAAAAATTAAAACCTTGTCTCTCCAGAATCACTAGTGAATGAATTATGGTGAGCAGATTTCTCAAGAGCTGGATGTTTATCCTTCAACTAACACATTTGAGAGAAGTTTAACTATCCTGAATGCAAATCTTTCTAAATCTATTATTTTATTATCTGTTATTATCTATTACTTCGACTCCTTTTTTTTTTTTGCGATACGCGGGCCTCTCACTGTTGTGGCCTCTCCCGTTGCGGAGCACAGGCTCCGGACGCGCAGGCTCAGCGGCCATGGCTCACGGGCCCAGCCGCTCCACGGCATGTGGGATCTTCCCGGACCGGGGCACGAACCCGTGTCCCCTGCCTCGGCAGGCGGACCCCCAACCACTGCGCCACCAGGGAAGCCCACTTTGACTTCCTAAATTGTTTATTCTTAAAGGCTCATGATAAGAAACATTGTGCAATGATTAACAAACTCCAGCCTGAGATCAGGTTCCAGGTTAACTCATAAGAATCACCTGAGAAAACCTCATAAAAATATGGAGAAGATATTCTGATTTACTAGGGCAGGAGTGAAGCCCAGAAATCTGTGCTTTTAAAAATCTTCCCAGGGGCTTCCCTGGTGGCGCAGTGGTTGAGAGTCTGCCTGCCGATGCAGGGGACGCAGGTTCGTGCCCCAGTCCGGGAAGATCCCACATGCTGCGGAGCGGCTGGGCCCGTGAGCCATGGCCGCTGGGCTTGCGCGTCCAGAGCCTGTGCTCCACGACGGGAGAGGCCACAGCAGTGAGAGGCCCACGTACCGCAAAAGAAAAAAAAAATCTTCCCAGGTGATTCTGGTTCACAGCCAGTTTCACGAACCGAGAGTATGAGAGGAAGAACACTTGCCTGACCGTTAATATTCAGGTAGCTTTATTTCCAAGAACTGTGCATGCGTTCAACCACAATGATTGGACATCTGATATGTCCTAAAATTGAGCACCTAATATGGTCTTTGGTATACAAAGATGGATAAAACAAGGTCTGTCAAAGAGTTCACATTCAAACAGGGTAGCCAAATACGTAATTATAGTATAAGTCAGTCCAATAATAGGATATAATGAAAATCCATCACTGGATAGGGAAGACCTCCTCTACCTAAACCTGGGCTTCCTGGAGGGGATGGCATATGAACTGACTCCTAAAGGTTGAGATTTTATCCAAGTGAATTTTGAGAGAGAGTGAGGAGGAAGAGGGGGACAATGTGCCAAACCCCGCCTCCCCCCCATTATATATATAGTATAAGGAGTGGTAGAAAGCAGGGAAGGGCTGGATAGGAGTTCGAAGTTCATCTTGCAGGCAATGGGAAGCTGTTGCAATAAAGTCAGTGAATGTTACCATCAGATTTGCATTTCAGCCAGATGTCTCTGGCTGGGTAAGTGGTATATAGATTTAAGAAGGATCAGAAATAGAAGGAGAAAGATGAGTTAGGAATCCATGGAAGAATTCCAGGCAAGAGATATCAAAGGTCTGATATAAGGCAGTGAAAACTGAAATGGAAAAGGGAATATAAATTTGAGGAAAATGGAGGCAAAAAGACAAGGTGATTGCCTAGGTGGAGATGGCAGGTGGGAAGAATGGGAAAGGTGAGGGAAAGAGTAAAAAGGAGTCAAGTATGAGCCCCTCACCCCCGCTAGACTGAGGCAAGTAACTTACCCTTTCTAAATGTCATTAATAAAATGTGGAGCCTAGACAAGCTTTAAGAGAACTTCTAATTTTAAAGTCTATGAATCATTTTACAGCACTGATTATTACATTACTCAATGATGTCCTCAAAGCCTCTAAAAGTTGACCTTACATTAAGTGGCTCCTGGATATTTTAAGTTCACATACCTGCTTTCTAGAATATTGCTAATTTACTTCTTGATGTTAACTTATCAGCTGTAATGGCAGTGGCTGACAGCATGCCTGCATATAGCAGTTCTTCCCTCTTCTAAATTTGCTATTTCAGATGTATACTGTTAAGGAAGTTCGGTAACTAAGTAATCTCCCTCTCTTCTGAACTACAAAGGACTTCGTTTGTAATTCCTTATGACACTTTCCTCATTCTACACTGCTTTACTCTTAGTTGTGTAAATGCTTTATAGCGCTTATTACGGTTTAACCACCTGAGAATAAGAAGAGTCTCAATATTCTTTGTGCCCCTTCACATAAATCATTCCATACACAACCACCTTGCATACAGAATTTAAACAATATATAGGTGTCTTTTTGCACCAAGATTGTTAGAATGTGAATAGATTGTGAATAAACAGACTCTGAGTAAGGACCCAAGCAGCATTTTTTTCTGAGTAGAGGAACTATAATGCTCAGGAGTCTTTCAGAAGGTCTTTTGTTTGGTTCTTTATTCTCAGTTGTGTTCTCGACAGATAAGGTTATTAAGAGGCAGAAATAGAAAACAGCAAGACATCATTAAAGCAAGAAAAACTGAAGATATTCAAGTACAACTTGAGAAAAGAGGTAACTATCAAAATAAATAAATATAGGCAGTCCGTACTTTTGCATATAATGGATTTCTGAAGAGCTATATGAGAGTAAGCTGTGTACATTCTCAGAAAACAAATACCGTATGCTAACACATATATATGGAATCTTAAAAAAAAATGGTTCTGAAGAACCTAGGGGCAGGACAGGAATAAAGACGCAGATGTAGAGAATGGACTTCAGGACACAGGAAGGGGGAAGGGTAAGCTGGGAAGAAGTGAGAGAGTGGCATGGACTTACATATACTACCAAATGTAAAATAGATAGCTAGTGGGAAGCAGCTGCATAGCACAGGGAGATCAGCTCCGTGCTTTGTGACCACCTAGAGAGGTGGGATAGGGAGGGTGGGAGGGAGATGCAAGAGGCAGGGGATATGGGGATATATGTACATGGATAGCTGAGTCACTTTGTTATACAGCAGAAACTAACGCAACATTGTAAAGCAATTATACTCCAATAAAGATGTTAAAATAAAACAAAACTGTACATTCTCAGAAGGCTAAAGACTAGAAAAAATGTAGGTACATCTAATTGGTGCAGTTTGAAAATATATGTCATGCAATTTGAAAATACATGTCTAGCAATTTGTATCAACACTTTATTTTTACCTTCCCTGATAAATGAATCTCACAGATAAACTGAACACGCTAAAGCTAGTGTACTGTCAATGCCAAAATTGTGCCATGAGGGACAAGCCGGATGATTTTTACCTTTGCCCAATTGCAACTAAGTTTATGAGGCCTATACCTCTTACATTTCAACAGAACTTTTATTTTTCTAGAACACTGCCTCATATCTATAAAAATGTTATGTCAAGATTCAACTGAATACAAACGTAAGGTAGATAGCTAGTGGGAAGCAGCCTCATAGCACAGGGAGATCAGCTCGGTGCTTTGTGACCACCTGGAGGGGTGGGATAGGGAGGGTGGGAGGAGAGGGAGACGCAAGAGGGAAGAGATATGGGAACATGTGTATATGTATGGCTGATTCGCTTTGTTATGGAGCAGAAACTAACACACCATTGTAAAGCAATTATACTCCAATAAAGATGTTAAAAAAAAAAAAGATTCAACTGAATAAATCGTCACTGTTGTTCAGAAAAAGGTGACAATGGGGCCAAAACTGAGCTATTGGTCCTCTTCCTCTAATGGCTCAGAATAATCATTCTCAGCTGCTGAATATAACAGTACCCATTTTTTTTTATGAGTGTCAATTAATGATGTGGAAATTAAAAGTTGGACAAAGTCTCAGAAATTATGACTTAAATACTATCTACAATTTTAATATTTAGGAAGACAAAGAATCATAGAATTTTGATTTTGTTTTTTAGTTTTTAATAGATACTGTGTCTAATGGGTTGCAGAAGTAGAAAGGAGCTGGTTAGTATGCACAGAAGGCCTACAATTTGCATCTCCAGGGTCTTCCATATCTCTATTCCCTACCTGAATTCTGTTCTACATGAACTCTGCAAAAGGGTTTAGTAATCAGGGACTTACTGCTCCCTCTCTATTCTGATTAAAGTTTGGCAAACATCTTTTTGCTCTTAGTTTACTTGCTATAAGATGGAAATTTTCCGAAGATATTTTTAATAGGAAACTAAACAGAGCAGGAGGCTCCAAAATAAGCATAGAAACAGAATAAGCCTTACAGGATAAGGACTTTCAACCCAAACCTAATAAAAAATTAGATATAGCTGAATCAGCTCAAACGTTGATTATGTACCTCCTACATCCCTAGCAGTTTGTAAAGCATGAAGGATAATAGTGGATCTTCCTTCTGGAAACTTATATTCCAGTTGGAGAGACAAACACATAAACAAAGGAATTACTATCAATATAATGCGGTAAATGCTAGGATAGACACACGCACATTTTACTGCTTTGCTAACAGCCTTGACGGAATACTTCATTTAAATCTGCTAATTTTTCTCTCTCCTCAGTCTTTTTTTTTTTTTTTAGTGAATTACCATTTTATACCCATCATATTGGCAAAACAAAATTTTTTTTAATACAGCAGGTTCTTATTAGTCATCAATTTTATACACATCAGTGTATACATGTCAATCCCAATTGCCCAATTCATCACCCCACCACCACCACCACCCCACCACTTTCCCCCATTGGTGCCCATACGTTTGTTCTCCACATCTGTGTCTCAATTTTGCCCTGCAAACTGGTTCATCTGTACCATTTTTCTAGGTTCCACATATATGTGTTAATTTACAATATTTGTTTTTCTCTTTCTGACTTACTTCACTCTGTATGACAGTCTCTAGATCCACCCACGTCTCTACAAATGACCCAATTTCATTCCTTTTTATGGCTGAGTAATATTCCATAGTATATATGTACCACATCTTCTTTATCGATTTGTCTGTCAATGGGCATTTAGGTTGCTTCCATGACCTGGCTATTGTAAAGAGTGCTGCAATGAACATTGGGGTGAATGTGTCTTTCTGAATTATGGTTTTCCCTGGGTATATGCCCAGTAGTGGGATTGCTGAATCATATGGCAATTTTATTTTTAGTTTTTTAAGGAACCTCCATACTGTTCTCCATAGTGGCTGTATCAATGTACATTCCCACGAAGAGTGCAAGAGGGTTTCCTTTTCTCCAAACCCTCTCCAGCATTTGTTGTTTATAGATGTTCTAATGATGCCCATTCTAACTGGTGTGAGGTGATATCTCATTGTAGTTTTGATTTGCATTCTCTAATAATTAGTGATGTTGAGGAGCTTTTCATGTACTTATTGGCCATCTGTATGTCTTCTTTGGAGAAATGTCTATTTAGGTCTTCTGCCCGTTTTGGGATTGGGTTGTTTGTTTTTTTAATATTGAGCTGCATGAGCTGTTTATATATTTTGGAGATTAATCCTTTGTTGATTCGTTTGTAAATATTTTCTCCCATTCTGAGAGTTGTCTTTTCATCTCGTTTATGGTTTCCTTTGCTACGCAAAAGCTTTGAAGTTTCATTAGTCCCATTTGTTTATTTCTGTTTTTATTTCCATTACTCTAGGAGGTGGATGAAAAAAGATCTTGCTGTGATTTATGTCAAAGAGTGTTCTTCCTATGTTTTCCTCTAAGACTTTTATAGTGTCCAGTCTTACATTTAGGTCTCTAATCTATTTTGAGTTTATTTTTGTGTATAGTGTTAGGGTGTGTTCTAACTTCATTCTTTTACATGTAGCTGTCCAGTTTTCTCAGTACCACTTATTGAAGAGACTGTCTTTTCTCCATTATATATCTTTGCCTCCTTTGTCATAGATCAGTTGACCATAGGTGTGTGGGTTTATCTCTGGGCTTTCTATCTTGTTCCATTGATCTATGTTTCTGTTTTTGTGCCAGTACCATATTGTCTTGATTACTGTAGCTTTGTAGTATAGTCTGAAGTCAGGGAGTCTGATTTCTCCAGCTCCGTTTTTCTCCCTCAAGACTGCTTGAGGCTATTCGGGGTCTTTTGTGTCCCCATACAAATTTTAAGATTTTCTGTTCTAGTTCCATAAAAAATGCCATTGGTAATTTGATAGGGATTGCACTGAATCTGTAGATTGCTTTGGGTGGTATAGACATTTTCACAATATTGATTCTTCCAATACAAGAACATGGTATATCTCTCCATCTGTTGGTATCACCTTTAATTTCTTTCATCATGTCTTATAGTTTTCTACATACAGGTCTTTCGTCTTCCTAGGTAGGTTTATTCCTAGGTATTTAATTATTTTTGTTGTAATGGTAAATGGGAGTGTTTCCTTAATTTCTCTTTCATATATTTCATCATTAGTGTACAGGAATGCAAGAGATTTCTGTGCATTAACTTTGTATCCTGCTACTTTACCAAATACATTGATTAGCTATAGTAGTTTTCTGGTAGCATCTTTAGGATTTTCTATGTAGAGTATCATGTCATCTGCAAAGAGTGACAGTTTTACTTCTTCTTTTCCAATTTGTATTCCTCTTATTTCTTTTTCTTCTCTGATTGCTGTGGCTAGGACTTCCAAAACTATGTTGCATAATACTGGTGAGAGTGGACATCCTTGTCTTGTTCCTGATCTTAGAGGAAATGCTTTCAGTTTTTCACCACTGAGAATGATTTTTGCTGTGGGTTTGTTGTATGACTTTATTATGTTGAGGTAGGTTCCCTCTATGCCCACTTTCTGGAGAGTTTTTATCATAAATGAGTGTTGAATTTTGTCAAAAGATTTTTCTGCATCTATTGAGATGATCATATGGTTTTTCTTCTTCAACTTGTTAATATGGTGTATCACACTGATTGATTTGCATATACTGAGGAATTCTTGCATCCCTGGGATAAATCTCACTGGACTATGGTGTATGATCCTTTTAATGTGTTGTTGGATTCTGTTTGCTAGTATTTATTGAGGATTTTTGCATCTATATTCATCAGTGATATTGGTCTGTCATTTTCTTTTTTTGTAGTATCTTTGTCTGGTTTTGGTATCAGCGTGGTGGTGGCCTCATAGAATGAGTATGGGAGTCTTCCTTCCTCTGCAATTTTTGGAAGAGTTTGAGAAGGATGGGTGTTAACTCTTCTCTAAATGTTTGATAGAATTCACATATGAAGCCATCTAATCCTGGGCTTTTGTTTGTTGGAAGATTTTTAATCACAGTCTCAATTTCAGCTTGTGATTGGTGTGTTTATATTTTCTATTTCTTCCTGGTTCAGTCTTGGAAGGTTGTGCTTTTCTAAGAATTTGTTCATTTCTTCGAGGTTGTCCATTTTATTGGCATAGAGTTGCTTGTAGTAGTCTCTTAGGATGCTTTGTATTTCTGCAGTGTCTGTTGTAACTTCTCCTTTTTCATTTCTAATTTTATTGATTTTTTTCTTGATGAGTCTGGCTAATGGTTTAGCAATTTTGTTTATCTTCTTAAAGAACTAGCTTTTAGTTTTATTGATCTTTACTATTTTTTTTTGTTTGTTTGTTTCTATTTCATTTATTTCTGCTCTCATCTTTATGATTTCTTTCCTTCCTCTAACTTTGGGTTTTGTTTGTTCTTCTTTCTCTAGTTCCTTTAGGTGTAAGGTTAGATTGTTTGTTTGAGATTTTTCTTGTTTCTTGAGGTGGGCTTTATAGGTATAAACTTCCCTCTTAGAACTGCTTTTGCTGCATCCCATCGGTTTTGGATCGTCGTGTTTTCATTGTCACTTGTCTTTAGGTATTTTTTTATTTCCTCTTTGATTTCTTCAGTGATTTCTTGGTTATTTAGTAACGTATTGTTTAGCCTCCATGTGTTTCTGTTTTTTACATGTTTCCCCCCGTAATTCATTTCTAATTTCATAGCGTTGTGGTCAGAAAAGATGCTTGATATGATTTCAATTTTCTTAAATTTACTGAGGCTTGATTTGTAACCCAAGATGTGATCTATCCTGGAGAATGTTCCATGCACACTTGAGAAGAAAGTGTAATCTGCTGTTTTTGGATGGAATGTCCTATAAATATCAATTCAATCTATCAGGTCTATTGTGTCATTTAAAGCTTGTGTTTCCTTATTAATTTTCTGTTTGGATGATCTGTCCATTGGCGTAAGTGAGGTGTTAAAGTCCCCCACTATTATGGTGTTACTGTTGATTTCCTCTTTTATAGCTGTTAGCAGTTGCCTTATGTATTGAGGTGCTCCTATGTTGGGTGCATATATATTTATAATTGTTATATCTTCTTCTTGGAATGATCCCTTGATCATTATGTAGTGTCCTTCCTTGTCTCTTGTAACATTCTTTACTTTAAAGTCTATTTGATCTGATATGAGTATTGCTACTTCAGCTTTCTTTTGATTTCCATTTGCATGGAATATCTTTTTCCATTCCCTCACTTTCAGTCTGAATGTGTCCCTAGGTCTGAAGTGGGTCTCTTGTAGACAGCATATAGATGGGTCTTGCTTTTGTATCCATTCAGCAAGTCTGTGTCTTTTGGTTGGAGCATTTAATCCATTCACGTTTAAGGTAATTATTGATATGTATGTTCCTATGACCATTTTCTTAATTGTTTTGGGTTTCTTTTTGTAGGTCCTTTTATTCTCTTGTGTTTCCCACTTGGAGAAGTTCCATTAGCATTTGCTGTAGAGCTGGTTTGGTGGTGCTGAATTCTCTTAGCTTTTGCTTGTCTGTAAAGCTTTTGATTTCTCCATCGAATCTGAATGAGATCCTTGCTGGTAGAGTAATCTTGGTTGTAGGTTCTTCCCTTTCATCACTTTAAGTATATCATGCCACTCCCTTCTGGCTTGTACAGTTTCTGCTGAGAAATCAGCTGTTAACCTTATGGGAGTTCCCTTGTATGTTTTTTTTTTTTTCCTTTTTAGAAATGAGCTTTATTTTCAATGCTCTTTAGTTCTAAGAGCCTGTATAATTATTTTTTCCTCCCACCAGGTTAAGTGCAAGTTAGGATTTCAAAAACCACAACAAACAAATCAAACACCTATAGGATCCGGGCACTGACCACCCAAGTGTCATGTCGGCAATTAAACCAGGACTCCCTTTCAAAGAAGCTTCTATGCAAAATGCTGTATTTCCTCCAATGAGGCTTGTTTTTCAACCTTGAAATCATCCATTTGAAAAGCAGACCCCAAAACCCAAGCTTTCAGAACTGGGTCCCAATATCACCACATAAATCACTCTCATTCTAAAAACTATACAATTAATGGGCCCAAAAGTTACTTTAATAGAGGGCTTCAAGGCAAGCCAAAGTTTCTTATAAAACCCCCATCCACCCTGCCAACTGCTCTGCACCTCTGTTCCACAGGAACCCATAACACTTCACCCTTCAAGTCCTGGGGACAACCTCAGCAGCATGGAGTGGCCAAGCAGAGCCCATTGGGATAGGGAATGAATTTGGACACAGACGCAACAACAATGAACTTGTTCATTCCTCACAAATGTAGTCCAATGAGAGGCTGCATCAAACTTAAAAGCCAACTTTTCTGCTTCAGATTCCTGGATACAAAAGATTTTTAAAAATCTGTATAATTTGAACCAAAAAAATGATGGTTATTAAAAATAAACCAAGAAATACCCAGAAATGGGTTTCCTGTGAAAGTTTGGTAGAAGAGGGATTCCGATCTGATTAAACAATCTAGACACCACAGCCCCTCACATAAACACCCTTCAAACTCTTTTAAGTAGACAGCATTTCAAGGCAGAGGTCAAAATGAAAATATCTTTGAAAAGACAACAGTGACGTGGCTGGGAAACTGTGTTCATCTTGGCAAACATTTTTTCCACCCACCACAAGCTTGGACTTTCTGGGAAGGTCACTGCTTTTCTGGTCAGAAACATTCTTGAAGTCGTCAGGATGGAGGAAGAGACACTCTGTGAAGGTGTGTTTCCGGTTCTGTACCTGGAGCTCAGGAGCCAAAGAGCAAGATCATGCAGAACATCATGAAGACATTCCATAGGGCAATGAAGGTTCGAAAATATCTGAGGCTCAGCAAGAACTCCTGGATGTTGTCACCTGTGCTGGGCTCCCTCGACTCCTCCTCAAAGCCTTGCGTGTCCTTCTTTTTCAGCTTAAAGTTGAGCACTGCCCCGGCGTTCATCAACAGCATCCCAAACAGCAGGATGTCCCCGATCATTGTTACTGCCGGAGCGTCCATCAGAACAGGAAGCCCTTTGTATGTTATTTGTCATTTTTCCCTTGCTGCTTTCAAGAATTTTTCTTTGTCTTTAATTTTTGCCAGTTTGATTTCTATGTGTCTCGGCGTGTTTCTCCTTGGGTTTATCCTGTATGGGACTCTCTGTGCTTCCTGGACTTGCATAGCTATTTCCTTTCCCATGTTAGGGAAGTTTTCGACTATAATCTCTTCAAATATTTTCTCGGGTCCTTTCTCTCTCTCTTCTCCTTCTGCGACCCCTATAATGTGAATGTTGTTGTGTTTAATGTTGTCCTAGATGTCTCTTAGGCTGTCTTCATTTCTTTTCATTCTTTTTTCTTTATTCTGTTCCACAGCAGTGAATTCCACCATTCTGTCTTCCAGGTCACTTATCCATTCTTCTGCCTCAGTTATTCTGCTATAGATTCCTTCCAGTGTAGTTTTAATTTCAGTTATTGTAGTGTTCATCTCTGTTTGTTTGTACTTTAATTGTTTGTACTTTAATTCTTCTAGGTCTTTGTTAAACATTTCTTGCATCTTCTCGATCTTTGCCTCCATTCTTTGTCCAGGGTCTTGGATCATCTTCACTATCAGTATTCTGAATTATTTTTCTGGAAGGTTGCCTATCTCCATTTCATTTAGTTGTTTTTCTGGGGTTTTATCTTGTTCATTCATCTGGTACATAGCCCTCTGCTTTTTCATCTTGTCTATCTTCCTGTGAATGTGGTTTTTGTTCCACAGGCTGCAGGATTGTAGTTCTTCTTGCTTCTGCTGTCTGCCCTCTGGTGGATGAGGCTATCTAAGAGGATTGAGCACGTTTCCTGATGGAGGGACTGGTGGTGGGTGTTACTCTGGTGGGCAGAGCTCAGTAAAGCTTTAATCTGCTTGTCTGCTGATGGGTGGGGCTGGGTTCCCTCCCTGTTGGTTGTTTGGCCTGAGGCAACCCAACACTGGAGCCTAGCTGGGCTCTTTGGTTGGGCTAATGGTAGACTCTGGGAGGGCTCACGCCAAGGAGTACTTCCCAGAACTTCTGCTGCCAGTGTCCTTGTCCTCACAGTGAGCCACAGCCACCACCCGCCTCTACAGGAGACCCTTCAACACTAGCAGGTAGGTCTGGTTCAGTCTCCCCTGGGGTCACTGCTCCTTCCCCTGGGCTCCTTCCCCCGCACATTACTTTGTGTGTGCCCTCCAAGAGTGGAGTCTCTGTTTCCCCCAGCCCTGTCAGAGTCCTGCAATCAATTCCCACTAGGCTTCAAAGTCTGATTCTCTAGGAATTCCTCCTCCCATTGCTGGACAACCAGGTTGGAAATCCTGGCATGGGGCTCAGAACCTTCACTCCAGTGGGTGGACTTCTGTGGTATAATTGTTCTGTGATTCACCCACCCACCAGTTATGGGATTTGATTTTACTGTGATTGCGCCCCTCCTATCTTCTCATTGTGGCTTCTCCTTTGTCTTTGGATGCGGGGTATCTTTTTTGGTGAGTTCCAGTGTCTTCCTGTGGATGATTGTTCAACAGTTAGTTGTGATTCTGGTGTTCTCGCAAGAGGGACTGAGAGCACGGCCTTCTACTCCGCCACCTTGGTTCTCCTCCAGGCTCAGGGTCTTCTAATGTGGGCCCCCAATTACTCAAGTCCTTACTCTGGGTTGACCTCCATCCCTGAACAGACTGCCTTTGGAGACACAGCGCAGGTCCTTGCTTGGCGTCCAAACACTGATGCTGCCCCCACACCCACAGGGAGGACAGGGTGGGAGGGCGGATGCTGCTTCTCGGAACGGGTTTCATCCTAATAATTAGGGACTGTGGCACCAAGGTGGCACCGCACCAGGAAAGTCAAGGATGCAGTAGGATGTAATCTCCGCAGACGCCCTGTGAGCTCTGGTTAAGAGTGCAAACACTCCTCTGGGTGCAAGAGGAAAAGGGACAGGCTCTGGCTGCCAGCAGCCTGGCTGGAGGGAAGCTTCCAGCTCACAGGAACGGGCAGAAAATCTCCTCAGTTTTAAATGTATTTACTAGCCAGTTGTCAAGTTCACTTCCCATCCCTGAAACTTGCCTCCTTTGTCTTTCAGACCTAGATCGGAGGGGCAAATACATGGCACTTGTGCCAGTGCTCATATCTCCCGTGCCATGGCAGTTATTCTTTCCCAAAAAGTTCTCACAAGCTATCTTATACAGTGTACCAGGCAGCCATGAAGAGTAACTGGCACATGAGATAAACCCATCTGCTACCCTTATCTAGTTTTACTTCCACTAGTACCTTGCTGGCAGATGCTATTTGAAATTTTCAGCATGGGGTCTAATTCCTTGCCCAGCCAAAAACACATATTCTTTCATTTCCGTTTCAGCACTTTGCATTCCCTTTTGAACCAACCACAAATTTATTTCCCATGTGAGGAAACTCAAGGTCCAACATCATTAGCAGAGCACAGATAACTATGGTTTCCCACAAGCAATGAAAAATCACAAACATCTCATGTGAGCTCTACTCACATAATAATACTAATCAATGTATTTAATATTAATACTAATTAATTAATACTAATTAATAGGTGCCAATAATACCCATATTTCACAAATGTGAGAACTGACGATTAGAGAGAGCCAGGATTGAAATTCAGGAAAAGTGAAGACTCTGAATTGTTAGTCCCTACCCTGTACCAACTCTACTTTTCCAGATCCTTCTAAATGGTTCCAGGAATCCTCTTAGAAGTCCTTACTTTTCTTAATACATACTGTTTTAAAGACACATTAAGAATAATAGATTTATTTAGGAAAACACACACAGGAAAGCAAATACAGAAAAATATCAACAACAGGCCAATCTAGGTAAAAGCTCTGCTGGTGTTCATTGCACTATTCTTGAAATTTTTCTGAAGGTTTGAAATTTTTCAAAATGAAAAGTTAGAGACAAAAGGGTAATAGACCTAATTTTCACTGAGTAAAGGGAGTTATTTCATGACAAAGTCTTAAAATTATAGATGTCTTAGAATCATATTAGGACAATTTATATGTTCATTAAAACATTTTAAAAGATTGAGGGGTAGGGAATAGGGAAAATAATTTAAATATGAGTGATTAAAAAAAGATGCAGCATAGGAAAATTCTTTCTATCCTTTTGCTTTTGAGAGTTAACCCCTCCGAGAAGAACAACTTGACCAATTGGAATAAAAGCAAATGACAGCAGCCAAGACACTCAGGTTAGATCTAGAGGAAAAGTCATACAGAAATCATAGAAGTTTAAAGGAGGAGGAGGTTTTTCAAATTGTCCAGTTAAACTTGTTCATTTTACTGATGATGCAATTCAGTACCAGAGACTTTAAATGAACTGCCCTCATTTCTGCAGTCTGATAGTAGCAGAACTACTTCATTTCCTCTGTACCCTAGTTTAGAGCTTGTATCATTCTAACTTCTTTAGTAAGTGATAAAAAGCCAACCCAAGGGCTTCCCTGGTGGCGCAGTGGTTGAGAGTCCGCCTGCCAATGCAGGAGACATGGGTTCGTGACCCGGTCCGGGAAGATCCCACATGCCGTGGAGCGGCTGGGCCCGTGAGCCATGGCCGCTGAGCCTGCGCGTCCGGAGCCTGTGTTCCGCAACGGGAGAGGCCACAACAGTGAGAGGCCTGCGTACCACAAAAAGCTCATCTCTCAGTCATGCATTCTGCTGGACAGACTTCATTCTCAGGCCCTTATAAGATGGTTCTCCTGTAGTTCCAAGCTCATAACACCACACACCAATCCTGTAAACAAGACTTTGCTTTTTCTACAGTACAAACAAAAATCCCAGAATTGAGTTTCACTGGCCCTGACGGTCCTGATTTGGGCCATGTGCACATCCTCAAATCAGTCACTATAGCCATGGGAGGTAGGAAGGGTGAAATGCATTTGACTTACTTAGTAAAGGTGTTATTCTCCACTCCTGGATCCAGGAATAGCGTCATCTTCACTGAAATCACAGACAGAGTGGGAGAGAGTTGAATCAATAAAAAAAGCTGAGGTACTGTTAACATAAGAAGTAGGTACAGATAATAAATGGCAAAATCTACAAATTCTACATCTATCCATAAATAACAGCTGAAAGAATAAAGGCTAAGAGAAGACAAAAACTGCCTTTTAAAAAACATTCAAAAGACTGTCTTGAGGGGAAAAAAAAAAAAAAGATTTATCAGTTCTCTTGTACTTCAGGAAAGAATTAGGACCAGTAGGCAGAGGAGACAAGGATACAGATTCAACTCAGTAGCTGTTAAGAACTTTCTAACAACTAGAGATATCCAGTAATTGAACAGGTGGCATCATGAAGTAATGAGTTTCCCATAGTTGGAAGCCTTCAAACAGAAGGAGGGTGACCGTCTGTCAGGAATGTTATAGAAGGGATCCCTATACTGGTGGGAGGTTGTTCTAAAATGCTTCTTAGATTCCTTCCAACTTAAGATTCTAAATTATTGAGAACAGCATGAATAAAAGATCCAAACCCATTCAACAACTAAATTATTCAACAAAAGGTAACAACTTTCAGCTATGAAGTTGAGGCAACCAGGCTTTGCGTGCCAGCCATTCAATTTTACAAAGAAAACAGAAACAGATCTTTAAAAATGATTATTTTTAAATTACAACGTTAAAATTAATTTTACTAGGAAACACACAACCCAGAAAACATTTTAAAAATTTCTCTTCCAAATTTGATCTATATGTTCACATAACTTCACTTCTGTCAGACTTATTCCCTAAATTGAACAGAATTAAGTTCCGTATTACACTTTTTATCTTCCCAGCTCCTGAGATACAGGCTAAGTGGCTCTGCTACTGTCAGGCTGCACTTTTCCACTTAACATCATATTAAATGTGTTTATCACATTGATATAAAATCTTTATTGTTACTATTTCCAGGCCTTATACATTTAATTGTGTTGGAATTCCATAGTTTACTCAGACATGTCCCTACTGGAGAGCATTTAGGCTTCTTTCAACTTTTCACTATAGTTTTGCCTTGAACACCAAACAGTTTTGTTTTTTTTTTAACCTCTTTTGAATTTTTTTCTAGGTCTGCAGTTAGTGGCCAAAGAGTATGAATATTTTTATGGTTCTGAATATGTACCACCAAAAGAATGCCATCAGTTTGCAGTGCTACTAGCAGTAGTTGAGTTTAACCATTTCTCTAAGGCTTGTCCACATTAGGTTTTGTTCAACACTTTAAAAATTGCTAACATATATTAAGTAGTACTTTATAATTGTTTACTTTTCCATTTTTTTCTCTACTAGTGAGTTTGAATAGCCTTCTCAACTTTTTTTTTTTTTTTTTTTTTAGTGAAAACACAACTCTTAATCTACATTCCTACTATAAGGAGAGAACTCAGTAGTACATGTGGATGCAAAGAAGTCACACCACAAAAAGAGAATAAAACAGTTAAGGTAAACAGATTCGGCTCAAGATGAAGTCACTCATGCTAAACACCACATCGACAAACCAAAACTTAACTAAATTTCGAGCCTCAGAGAAGGAAGGCCTAGGTCAACTGATCAGCCCTTGCCTGCCCAGCACAAGTTACCTCACCAGGCCCCAAGACTTCCTTTGCTCCATATAAGGGGATAACCCAGCATTAACCAATCAGCGAATGCCCAGTATAACTTTCCTGTTCCTGCTCACTTTGGTCTATAAAACCCTGTTAAGTTGTACACTTCTTTGGAGTTCCTTTCTATCTGCTAGATTGGATGCTGCCTGATTCATGAATGGCTGAATAAAACCAATAAGATCTTTAAAATTTATTCAGTTGAATTTTGTTCTTTAACAAAAGAGAGAATAGAAATTAATTCCAAGAAGAAAGGTAAATTTTTCCTTCTCCCAATCAGAATGGACTCTCTGGAATGGCTAGAGAACATTGAGAAAGCATTGGTTCACCATGCTTCTGATATAGCTTCCTTAAAATAAAGGAACGATAAAGGAAGTGAGTGTTCTCCAATAAGTTCCTTTTCCTTTAAATTCACATGTTGTCCAGAAACCATAGTTTTTCCTGGGATTTTAGTTAAGATTTCAAACATCTCAAAAATTATTCCCCATACCAAAGGCTCTGCTAAATGGGAAGGAAACAGATTTTTTTAAAAAATGAGAGGCAAAAATTAAAGCACAGGAAGCATATAATAACATCATAGTATGTCAAAAATTAAACTGAAAAATGAAGTTTGGCGCAGTTTCTACAAATAACTGCATTTGTTTCTAATATTATATTACTAAATGAGCACAGATCACTCTGATTTGTTAACTTTTCTCTCTGGAAAGTTGTACACATAAGAGTGGAAGAACGTTAAAAATAAGATATTAAAGGTGTGAAAGTGAGAGAGTTCCCACAGCAACTGCACAAGACACCTTTGCACTACACAGGCCACTCCTGAGAAATGAGTCTGTTTTTTGCCACTCATTAGTTCCTGGGAAAACACAAGGTAAATACACTAATAAAATCACAACTAAACTGCATACAATTTGAGACCAACACATTATAGTTGCCTAGGTAATAAGAATCTTATATTTCCCATGGGAAATGGGAAGTAATAGCTTTATATATTTATTATTCATAGTATGCAACAGAGGGAAAACAGTCCTCCCCTCTCATAAGACACACTTGAAAGTATGTTATCTGTGATGTAACCTGAATAATGTCTTTTGTATAAAATGCTACTACTGGGTTTTTTAATAAGAGGTGATTCTCTAAATCTTCAGGAAAGACTAAAGTCTCTATAAACAAATGAATAACAGTTCAAAGAGGAAACCCAAGCACTAAATAAAATAAGAAAATGAAGAGGTTCTGACATCAGTCCTAGGCAGGAATCAGAGGATTCTGGCCACCTTTTGGTGAAAGTTCTTGGCTTTTGCCAGGGAAAGCAGAATAGAACTCAAAAGAAAATTAAATGGAAGCTACGTGAGAGGAGGGACCTAGACCTGGGCCTAATGCCTAGAGGTGTTCAATAAATATCTGCTAAATAACTGAATGAATGAATACACTTCTCAAAGAATCGAGAAGCCTGACTTTCCAAAAGGCCAGACAGTATGTTCTAAAGCACTTAAGTAAGACTTGTCCCCTAAGTTGAACAAAGCTAAATTCTGTATTATTCTTTTTTTCCTGGCCAGATATATAAATTCTATGCCTTCTGAGTCCTCAAGTATAGAAGGAGTTTCTGTTCACCCTGTAACCTGATTGAAGAGTGCATAGCCGCTCGATTTACCAAGTTAACAGCTACAAGCCAAAAGAGGGTGAACTTCAAAATGTGCCTTAAGCTCCACAGAGTTGGCAGTAAAAAGCGGATATTCTCTGTGCCACATACATAATCCTAAAGTTTTGTTTTAAATAGATATATAAGGTCATTTTTTATAAGAAACACTACTAAGAGCCAAAGCAAAATTTCAGGAATGTCATTAGAAGAAAGCAATGAGGTCCAACAGGGAATGCTTTTGGGTTCCCATGGTGACATTTGTTTCTGATTATATATATATATAAAATATTAAATACTTTCCTCTGGGGTTTTAAAGGCTTTTAAGAAAGGAAATAAACCAAATTCATTTTCTTTCTAATTTGTGATAGCCAAAGGCATATTTTCTAGCTTCTACAATCCTGATTACCAAAACCAGGAAACAGGTCTTTAAAATAAGTCTTTACATTCCCGCCTATTTTAATTCCCTCTGGGCCTAGAGACATTTTAACAGAACATCTCAAATAATTCAGTCTTCTCCATACCTAGGCATATTTACTTTCCATTGAAAGATAGCCTGATATTTTATCTATACAATAGTCTATTATCTTTTCAAAATACAGATAAGAGATATACAAAATTTGATACATTATTTAAGTGCCCTCAACTTCCCTTTAACAAAATGGGTAGGGTAGTCTGATGTGTGTTTTTCAACACCACGAAGCAGTTAACTCAGTTCTGGCACTACCTATCTGGGGATAAGTTCACAGATCTTACAGGCCAAGGACTCAGTTCCGCAAGGCTGCCCCTCCCCCCCCACCTCCCCCTCGCTCCAACTCCACCCACCACACACACGTCAGCTGCCAATTGCAACTCCGGGCTGTTACCTGTGCTTCTACCAGCCACCTATATATTGAAGGTTCCCACGATCCCCTCTATGGGTTCCACTAATTTGCTTAGAGCTGCTCACAGAACTCAGAGAAACGTTTACTTACTTTTAGGAGTTTATTATAAAGGATATTACAAAGAATACAGGGGCACAGTCAGATGAAAAGGTACATAGGGCGAGGTATGCAGTAAGGGGCGCAGAGCTTCCATGCCCTTTCTAAGCTGCCACTCTCCCCCCATCTCCACGTGTTCACCAACCCGGAAGTTCTCTAAAGCCCTATCCTTTGGGTTTCTATGGAGTCTTCATTACAAAGGCATGATTGACTAAACTACTGACCGTTGGTGGTCAATTCAACCTCCAGCCCCGCTCCCCTCCCAGGAGATCAGAGGGGGGACTGAAAGTTCCAATCCTCTAATCACAAGGCTGGTTCTTCTGACAACCAGGCCCCACCCTTAAGTTACCTAGGGGCTATCAAAAAGTTGCCTCATTAACATAACAAAAGACATCTTTATCCCTTTCACCACTTAGGAAACTCCAAGGTTTTAGGAGCTCTGTGCCAGGAATGGGGACAAAGGCTATATATATATATATATATATATATATATATATATATGTTACTTATTATAAATTGCGATACCACAGGTAGCATGAAAAAGAATTATAAACTAAGATGTCTCCCTTACCACACACTGAGTGACATATTCTTACCCATTTATAGAAATATACACAAAGGCAGATACACCACCAAATGCTCCCAAGGCTCCAACAACCAACACACACCAGGGAAGCACTCAACAGAGAGAGACCTTCAGACCTTCAGAGAGACACAGAGAGGAGGCAAAAGGAACAAAATAGACGGAGAATGTGTATTACTTGTAAAGGATGGACAGCTACTCAGGACAGGCAGCCGGCATCACACCCAGGCACACTGCCAGTGCCAGGCAAGCACAGAGGGGCTCCGCTGGAGTGTGGAGCTCTGTGTCTGCGTGTGTTTCCCTCTCTCACACACCTACCAACACACGCTCTCCTCTCTCCCTCACAAACGCATACACCGCGTCTTTCACAGTCTCTCTCAACACAGTGTCTATCAGGCTCTCACACACACGAGCTCTCACACACAGTCTCATGCACATACAATTTCTTATACACAATCTCTCACAGTCTTTACGTACGTAGTCTCTCATATACACACTCTCTCTCATAGTCTCTCACACACACACACACAGAGCCTCTCTCTCACAATCTCTCACACACAGTCTGTAATGTACATAGTCACACACTCATATTCTCTCACAAACGCGTGCGCGCGAACACACACACACACACACACACACACACACACACACACACACACACACAGGCGCGCGCGCGCGCCCCGTTGGCCCCGCCTCTGCCCTGGCCCCTCCCTTCCCCGGGTGGGCTCCGCCCCGGCGGCCGAGGGCGGGGCGAGCCGGTGACAGGAGAGGCCGGGCCGGGCTGGTACTTGCGGCGCCCAGGCCGCCGGGGCGCGCTCCGTAGGCTCCTGTCAGCGGCGAGTGTGGCCGATCCCAGGGCGGCCCTCGGGCGGCGATCGCTGCCTCCGGCTTCGTGGCTTGGCCCCTCCGGCGGCCGTCCCGGGCGGCAGGAGTTGGCGGCGGGATGTGCTCGGCCGGGGAGCTGCTTGGCGGCGGCGGCGGCGGCGGCGGAGAGCGCGACGAGGACGGGGACGCGCTGGCGGAGCGGGCGGCGGCGGGGACCGAGCCGGATCCCGGGGCGAGCCCGCGGCGGCGCGACCGGCGGCCGCAGGAGGAGCAAGAGCAGGTGATCCAGGAGGGGCGGCGCGGTCCGGCCGGTTTCCCGAGCCCCACGCGGCGGCAGAGGGAAGTGGCCCGGAGGGCGGGCGGCGCCGGGGCTGTGCTCGGCGTGGGGCGCTGGTCGCCGCGGCGTTCTGGAAAGCGGCCCCGGAGAGCGTTTGGACGGAGCCCTCGGGGCCGGGCCGCGGGGTCGCGTGTGTGCCAAGTGCCGGCCAGGAGTCGCGTGCCTGGCGGGGTCAGCGCCGCCCTTACCCACCCGTCGGGCAGAGGCTTCTCAGGCCGGAGCCCGGGGGTCTGTGGAAGTGCCCTCCATAACGGTCACTTATCTAAAAGCCTTACATGTAAACATTCTTCAACTTCGAGTTCATACCCCGGTGCTGTGTTTTAGGGGCCAGTGGCTCCCCTCTCGACTTCCATCTTGTCATTTCTGAACTCACACCTAGCGCCTCTTGTAAGGTGTGGGTGTATTTCTCTAGACATGCAATCAGTATCTGAAGACGTGTAGGAGCGAGTATTACAATAAGTGTCTTGACAGGGACTCTCCGAGAGCAAGTTTTTCACATGAACCCAAAGGGGATCTAAACTTCATTTAAAAACTGAAAAAGCTGAGTAATAATTAAGTTAAAAAAATAATGCCTAAGGCAGAAAGAAAAAAAACTGAAAAGGCAAGAAAATTGCTTTCAGTTGGTACCAAAGGGGAAAAAAGTATGAGTCCAGCCATAATAAGGGAAATGAGAAGTTGGGTAGTTTTTGAAACTCTCAGAATTTGCTTTCACTAAGTTAAGTATGTGATAATAGGCATTATAACACATCATTTATCTTCAAGATTAGGCAAGAAGTTTAATAAAAGAAATTGAATTATATGTGGGATGAATTTTCACCAGCAAATACAGTGATTAGACCTTCAAAAATAACCAAGATAAGCTAGCCTTCAGAATCACAGTAAAGACCAAGAATTAAAATGATTATTTGCCTTTATTACAGTGTATACTGTTGAGATCAGTTGATACCTGTCTCCTCTCATTATCCTTCTGCATCTGTTCTTTTTGTCACATTTCACAAACTCCAACATCATCAGTAAATGTATTAATAGATAAAGTATAAGTTCTAGTGTCTCAGCATTGTTTAGAAAACAGAAATAATTGTGTGGCACATACAAAATATGCCTTAGCATTAGGTTTGCTCACCATGTGGAAGTGTAATTTTTCATTCTTTTGACAATGTAAGAGATGGTGACTGAAGCAAATAATTGGTAGCTAGGAGATCTTCCTGACTGCTTTCCTGGTAGTTTTACCCCATTAACTGTACCATGACTCAGTAGCTAAAGGACTGTTTCCTCTTACTTCAGTTGTTCAACTGGAAAAGTGAAGAAAACAGCAACAGGAACTCCCTGGCGGGGAGCGGGGGGCGGATGTATTTGAGCTAAAGGACCCAAAGTAATTTTCAAGTGGTTTTAAGGGAGCATGTAAAATATTTCATTTAAGCTTCTGTGGATTTTTCATCATCAGTAGCTCTGGTCTTAACAAAATTGTTTATGGTACAATGACAAGGGATGAAACGAAAAAAGAATGAAACATATAGCCTAGAAAACAGATATACTTTGCATACCTGCTTCTTTCATTGCATGTCATGTAAATTTATTTTCCTGTACTCCTTTGAAAATGTTATCATTTATTTTTATCACATGATTTATTTATGTACTCTAAGTCCACATACACAATACTTGAAAATTACACCTGAGATATGCATTTTCTCCTATATCAGCACCAAAGAAGAACTTCTTATAAAGAAGTCAAAAATGAACAAAAAATTGATACAACCCAACTCATTGGTGTAAAAAGCAAGCTTTTGTGATAAGTCATTTCTTGGTAATAAGTGTAGCTTTTTTTTCAAGTCCTGAAAATGAAATTTAAAATTTGTATGCACTGCCTTGCAATGATGGTAGAGATATAAAGATATTTGAGGGAGAGGTAAATGAAATTAACAACTATAAAACATAGTCTAAGGATTTGTTTTATTTTGTTTTTCTTTAGGCAGATGGTGTGTGTTTGTTTTGTTGTTTTAAGGACACATGGACTCCAAATGACAAACAGAGTATTTTTGAAAACTTGGTTTGTAAACTTGTTGCTTAGAACTTAAAGTGAGCTTTTCCATAGAAACAGTGATATAAACAGAAACAGAACCAAAACTAATTAGCTGGAAATGAGACAGAGGCCATCTCCCTGCTGTCCTTTCTGCTTAGCACACTCACTTAATGTTCCAGAATCTGAGTAGCGTCGCGGATGTTAAGAGAGAATTGGTAGTAGTGGCAGCGGCAGCAGTAATAGCAGAGGCTCCTTTATATCTGGATCAGGGTTACAGGTGGTGTGCTCTTGAATGCAACAGCTCCAGAAGGCACCTGACTTTTGCTCCTCCAGCTCTTTCAAAGATTTTTGTCAGCCCCTAATTTGCTGTATTAAATCTCTTTCTATTTCTAGTTCCTTCACAGTTTGCCCTTAGCTGATCATTTGATGAAGGAGCTTTCTTCCTTTGGCTATTCCCCAGCCTAAAGTCTCCTCTACATATATCCTTACCTTCACTGATTTTTCTTTCTATTCCTGTCTGAAAGACTCATGCCCTTCCCTCTACCTGGAAGCCTCTTGCATCAGCTTTGACTTTACAAAACGTATCTTTGGCTCATTGTTATTATGATACCAGATCAAAATGGTATTTATTTCCTGTAATACCAAAATACCAGTATTTATATAGGTGTTTTCTTAATAACTAAGATAAGCATCATTTTTTTTTTTAATTATTTATCCTTAAATACTACTCCATCTGAGAGAAAACTAAGGTTCCTCTGTCTTTCTGGCCTAAATCTTTCCAGGTACATGATTGACAAGGCAGCCTCTATCCTAGGAAAGGAGGACTTGATAGACTGGACCAGGTTCCCTAGATGAAAGAACTGTCAAGTCTGAAGTAGGAGTTTGGCCTCTAAGAAAGATAAGCCAGGGAGAGAGGCAAAACGCCCAAGGAACTGTCCTACATGTGTGTTGGTAATTGTGTGCATGAGAGGTGATCCAAGTATGTTCATGACTGTGAATGCCAGGTCCCTTTAGGTAAGAGAGTCTCTGCCCTGCTGCATACCTGGAAGGTTAAATATCTCCAGTCCTTTTATTACATTTATGTATGTATGTGGCATTTTACAACCTGAATAACCTAAGATGGCCCTGCCTTAGGTGGGATAGAAAGGTCCCACCGTCTTGGATTGACTTTAGAATCATTATTTTTAGCTTTAAGGTCTTTCTTTATGATTATAAAAGTAATGTGTACTTCGGAAAATGTAGAACTATAAAACAATCTAGGGGGCTTCCCTGGTGGTGCAGTGGTTAAGAGTATGCCTGCCGATGCAGGAGACACGGGTTTGTGCCCCAGTCCGGGAAGATCCCACATGCCGCGGAGTGGCTAGGCCTGTGAGCCATGGCCGCTGAGCCTGCGCGTCCAGAGCCTGTGCTCCGCAATGGGAGAGGCCACAACAGTGAGAGGCCCGCGTACCGCAAAAAAAAAAAAAAAAAACAATCTAAAGAAGAAAACAAAAGCATTTGATATCTCACTAAGTAATATTGTGCTATAAAATATGAAACATTTGATGTTACTACATTCATATATCTCTCTGTATGTGTATATGCATATATACACACATATTTTTTAACATGTTTTAATGTAATATTTGGATTTGGTATCTTGTTTTTATCTACTTAGCATGTTGTGTCATTTTCCCATGTTATCAAAAATTCTTTGTAAAAATTATTTTTAGGGCTGCCTAATAATCATTCCCCTAATACTACATATTTAAGTTGCTTCAAACCTTCTTTTATAGATAATGCTGTAATGAAAATCTTTGCTTATAAAGTTCTACCTTTTTCTCACAGTTCCACCTTGGAATAAATTCCTAGAACTGGAAGAACTAGGTCAATAAGTCAAACTCTTTGAATCCTCTTGAAACATCCTAAAAAACTGCATTCAGAAAAGGTTGCACCATTGTGCTCTTCTGGCATTAGTATGTAAGAGTGCCAGTTGGAAACCATCCATTCCAGCAACAAACAGTATAATTTATAGTTTAATCTTTGCCAACTTAATAGGCAAAAATTATCTTATTGTCGTAAGATACTGCTGGAGAGGTTTACTAAACCATTCGTATATTTATTGAGCATTTGTATTTCTTTTTAATTGTGTTCTTTGACCATTTTTTCTTTTGGCATTATTATAAGATATTAAACTCATATTTCACAATGATTATAATTATTTTCCCTGCTTGCTGTTTACTTTATAATTTTGTTTATGATGTTTTTGACTTAGAAATGCTTTAAATTTTTATTAGCCAAAGGAATTTTTTTGTTAGTTTCATACACACACATCTCACACCCTTATACATGCACACACACACACCCCACACATACATACATATATCTATTATATTTGTTTAGAAAATTCTTTCTAATCCTACACTTAAACTATCCACCAATATTTTCTTATGTGTGTTTATAGTTTTTCTTTTTTTTACTCTATATATTTAATCTCTTTAGAATGACTTTATGTATTGTGTGAGGTATGGAGCTGATCTTTTTTGTTTTTCCTAATCATTGAATAATCCACTTTCTCCCTGGCTTTGCAATCCTTTATAGTAGTTATAAATACTGAAGTCTATATCAAGCTTTTATGTTTCTGTTGGCATTGTGAAAGGGATTTCTTTTTCCACATCATGTTTTTGCTGCTGGTTTCTAGCTATTGGTTTTTATTTAGTTCTTTTTAAACTAGCTACCTTTCTGAATTCTTTTGTTAATTCTAATACTAATATATACTAGTATCTCTTAGACTTGATTCTTTTGCATCTTCTAGGTATATAATCATCCACTCTATAGATAAGGTTGATTTTGTTTCCTTTCAGATGGTAATGCTTCATTTCTATTTCTTGCCTTTTGCAATGCTGGAACTTTCAGATAAATGCTGGCTTATAGATATTTAAGTAAATAAATGAAGGAACCTGTATAATGGCATTTATCAAAGAATGTTCCATGAGATCATCTGTAAAAAAAAAAAAAAAATGATACCAGAGGGAAGCCTTATACCTCCTTTTTGATCTATCATCAAAGATATGATTAGCAGTACATATTCTAGATCCAGAATACCTAGGTTTGAATCCTAACTCTGCCACTTACTAACTGTAACTTTGGGCAAGTTAATTAACCTCTTTGGCCTTCAGTTTCTTCATCTGAAGAAATAACAAGGGAATAATGGTTGTATCAACACCATAGAACTGTTATATGTATGTATGTAATATATGTAAAGTGTTAGAGCAGTACTTAGCATATAATAAGCGTGTAAGGGTTAGCTTTTGGACCTAATTTTCAACTAGAACCTAAGTGAAAAGATATCTGAGAAATGTTATTTTTAAGTTTTCCAGACTCTGCAGTTAGAAAGCCACCCTAGGAGGAAGGTGGAATAGAACAGTGCTCCTCAGTTTTAATGTGTAGACAAATTATCTCTTGCAGGTTGTGATTTTGTTGTTCTGGGGTGAGGCCCAAGATTTTGCATCTCTAACAAGCTCCTAAAGTGATGCTGATGCTATGCCCAAGGACCACACTTTGAGTGGCAAGAGAATAATAAGCAAACCAATCCACAGTATTCAACAAACTTGCCCTTCGACATAGTATCAGTAATAGATATATATACATAAGGAAGTTATTTTACTATTTCCCTAGAAGGGTATATTAGAACTCTTGGTAAAGTGTAAGAAGCCAACAAGCCTTGCTTCTCCAGGCCAAGTGATTTGCCCTAGGGCTTACAATTAACTAGTACTAGAGCACACCAGAACCCAGGTCTCCAAACTCCAAAGCCGGCTTTGTTTTTGTTTCAGAAATGCAAAGAGCCCTCACCTATGATGGGAGAACAGTCTGATAAATCTGCTGCTCCCCCTTAGATTTTATAGTTCAAAAATAGATATCTGTTTATACCCACTTCCTTTCACATCTTTTAAAAGCAGTTTGCAAGCAATACTGTAGCAAGTGCTTTGAGTTTAGATGAACTCAGCCCTAAACTTAAATCTAATTTTTTTCCAATGGGCATCTAGTCACTAACTCAGGGAATAATTTTGTATATGGTAGATATCTTTTGTCCATTTTTTATCATTATTTCAAGAATGGAACTTCTAAATCAGTGGTTCTTAACTGGGGGCAGTTTTGCTCATGGGGGACATTTGGCAATGTCTGGAGACATTTTTGAATATTAAGACCAAGGGGGTACAGTACCGTCAGCATCTAATAGGAATAGTCCAGGGTTACTGCTAAACATCCTATAATGTGCAGAACAGTCACCTACAGCAAAGCATTGCCTGACCCAAAATGTCAGTAGTGCTGACGTTGAGAAACTCTGCTCAAAATGTATTAGGATTATAGTGGTTTGAGTTGTCAAGAATAATTACTCTGTTGATAGATATTCCAATGGATAGGTAATAATTGTTTATTTTTTTGACACCTACATTCCAAACAGGTAGTCTCCCTACAGATCTTTTCTTGCATCTCTTCTTCTAGCAACTCCTTATATGCAACTTTCTCTATTTTGCTTTCCCTCTTTGTTGGAGAACAGAGGGAACAAAAAGTGCCCACCAAACTGAGAAGTTATCTTGAGATTGAAAAACAAGGCAGGCAGCTCCATATAATCAATGGATCAGTATATTACAGGATAACTTGCTCACAGGGTGGGATCAGGCAGATGATCTGTAAGCGTTTGCAGCTGCACTCCACACTGCCAAGGGGCCACTGAGACAATTTTATAGTTAACATAGGGTATAGGGGTATGTGCTTGGAAACAGGAAATGCATTCCTAAGTCAATATTTATGAATGGGTAACTAGTCTTGTGGACCAGCAGTCCCCAACCATTTTGGCACCAGGGACCTGTTTCGAGGAAGACGGTTTTTCCACGGAGGTTGGGGGATGGTTCAGGCGGTAATGCCAGCGATGGGGAGGGATGCGGAGCGATGGGGAGTGATGGGGGGTGAAGGGGAGGGATGGGGAGTGATGGGGAGGGATGGGGAGTGATGGGGAGGGATGGGGAGCGATGGGGAGCGATGGGGAGGGATGGGGAGGGATGGGGAGCGATGGTGAGGGATGGGGAGCGATGGTGAGGGATGGGGAGCGATGGGGAGCGATGGTGAGGGATGGGGAGCGATGGTGAGGGATGGGGAGCGATGGGGAGCGATGGGGAGCGATGGGGAGGGATGGGGAGCGATGGGGAGGGATGGGGAAGGATGGGGGGCCATGGGGAGCCATGGTGAGCGGCAGATGAAGCTTCACTCGCTCACCCACAGCTCATCTCCTGCTCTGCGGCCCGGTTCCTAACAGGCCTAGGACCGGGAGTTGGGGACCCCTGTTGTGGACACAGGGAATAAGTCAGCAAAGGTTTTCATCACTGTTTGAGGATTACAGAGCAAAGAGGCCAACCTGGTCCCAACGATTATTAAACAATATCTATTAGCTACAAAGCCCTTGACAACAGAGATGTGATTTACCTCACAATACTGTTCTGGGTGGGATCAGCGGAAGGACAAGAGGAACTGTATGGGCCCAGGATGGCATCAGTTATGCTAACGGCCATATACTCTCATATTCTTTTTCTGCTCCTCTGTCCTACTACCCATCGTTTTTTCATCTCGCCCTACTGTGTCTCATTCTCCCATTGTCTGTTATTCTTCCCCACCTCCCATCTCAGCCACTTTCTCTTTTTTTCTATACGTCTTCTCCACCCCACTGCCTCCTTCTTCTGTAGAAGCTGAGCATTATGGAGCAATGAAAAAGGTTTTGGGTAATGACAGTTCTAAGTTTGAGCCTTGTCATCCTAATAACTTAATCCCTCAGAGACTCAGTTTCCTCATTGTAATGGGTATAATGCTATCCACTTAAAGTTCTTATGAGGATTCAGTAACATTTTGTGTATGAAATGCCTAGCATACAGTAGGTCCTCAGTGAATATTAGCTCCCTATTTTTTTTTTTTTTTTTTTTTTTTGCTGTACGCGGGCCTCTCACCGCTGCGGCCCCTCCCGCTGCGGAGCACAGGCTCCGGACGCGCAGGCTCAGCGGCCATGGCTCACGGGCCTAGCCGCTCCGAGGCATGTGGGATCCTCCCGGACCAGGGCACGAACGCGTGTCCCTGGATAGGCAGGCGGACTCTCAACCACTGCGCCACCAGGAAAGCCCCTAGCTCCCTATTTTGCCCTGATCTTCTCTTCCATCTTTTTTTTCTGGTTCCCTTTTTCTTCTTCTTCTTAACTAACCACATCATAGAACTATTTTTAGTACATGTAATTTTCAGATTTATAGAATATTATTTATTGAACAAAGTATTAAGATTTACTCATCTAAAAATCAGGTATTTCTTTAAAAAAATTTAACCCACCAACCTAAATTATTAATATGTTGCTTTTTGTATAGATCGCCAGTTGATTTTTTTTTTCTGTTGTGGATCACTGACCCTTGATGAGAAAAATACCCACCCTCCTCTGTACAAGTTATTCTCAATTTACTATTCAAGAGAAGTGGTAAAGCAAGGTTAAAGGGTAAAACTTAAAGTAGTACCATGACATTAACCTTGCCCTAAGAGACCTAAGTAGAAACTGTATCTTTCCCAGGCCTTCTTTAAGCCCCAGCCACACTAGCTTTGGCTCCCATCGTTGTCTTCTCTGGAGTCTTGTCTTGCAGTAACAGCCACATATCTTCAAAAACCCTTAAGAGTCTCCACTAGTCATGTTTTGGTTCATTAAGTGTGTGCTGTGTTCGTGTGCATGTGCGTGTGTGTAAGGCAATTAATAAGATAATCAAAGAGTAGTTTCATCCGAGCAGAGAAACTGAATTTCTAATTAACTTAATGCAGAAGTTACTTTCTATCTGCTGATCTAATTTTTCCTGTATCCAGTGTTTTGGGTTTTTTTTTTTCCATTTAACATCATTGTCAGCTGTGCCTTATCTTGGCTAAGGAAGAGGAAACAGTTGGCTTTATTTGTTATTGCTGTTTTCTTATAGCAACAACTTGATCTTATCAGATTTCTGATCAAAGAGAAAGCATGGTGCAAATATTTTGAACTTTACGGGAAATAAAGGATAAACTAATTATTAATACTTAATATCTAAACAATATTAATACTAAATATCTAATATCTCTTAATACTTAATACCTAAATTTTTTTTAAAACAGTGTTAAGAAAATTAAATTTCCATTTGTGGTTTTTACTATATTCCATTTGATATAATTTTTTCTAACATCTGTGAAATTTTTTTTATCCCCTCTTCCAATTAATCCAATTAATTTGTCTTTTATCCTCTTGATCAACATTTTACTGGGATGTATGCAGACCATCTACAGAGGCAGGGAATTTAAGTTTGATTTCCCATGGCTGGCAAATTTCATCAGCTTGATTGAATTCAGAATTCCTTATTCCATGGTTTTCAGAGGTAATAAAATATAACAGAAGCTATTGTCACTGTCACAAATTGAGAATTGAGAAGGAAAGTCATTTTTAAGGAAAAATGTTTGGTTTTGGCTACTTTAAATAAACAAGCGATTCCACCTGTGGTAGCAGCCAGCATACAAGGTACTCAGTAATGTCACCAGAAACTTCATTTCTTTAAAAAATAAAAAGTAGATTTTAGAGAAAGTACAAAATGTAGAAATTTTTAATTTGCAGCTTGAATTAATCATATTCTTCACTTCATGGCCTATTATTATCTATCATTAGTTCATGCACATCAATAAATTTTAATTAATTTATATTTTCATTGCAGAACCATTCTCTTCTACTACAATAGGCAACTCTTTTAATATTTTTGGTAGGTATGCCTGAAAATGGTTCCATCTGTCTACGTTTGTAACTATGATTTAAAATATTGAATTCTATTGGTTAAAATGAAAATGAATACAAATTTTAGTATTTCTCCATTTATAATCATTTCAAAGACTTATTCAAGAACTAGCTGATGTTCTCATTGATTTGTATCCATCCCCCCAAAAGTTTTTTTCCTTTATTGGTTATATGTAGTTTAGTGGAAGATATGTGTAAATAAATGTTATAACTTTGCATTTAATTAAAAAATAACAAACAAGTTATAAATACAATACCTAGTAAAATTTTATATTTAACATATTATTTTTGTACATTTTGTAGGAAATAAAAACTGCAACTACATTTAGTATCCAATGAGGAGGAAAACATGTCCAGCCTCACTAGAAATAAAAGAAATTCAAATTAAAACTATTAGGGATAATATTTCATCTATCAAGTTGATAAAGATTAAAAAGGTGAATGGTGTGGGTTTAAAGAAACAGTGTATGAAATAAGAATACACTAAAGTTAGAAGTAAAATTGATTCAGTCTTTCTGGAGGGAAATCTGGTTTCAACCCTCATGGGTAGAGACTGCTGTTGCCCCTCACTCTAAAGGTGTACAAACTGCAGCACAGGGATGTTAAGTAACATATTGAAAGTATCACAGCTAGTAAGTTGCTGAGTTAAGATTCAAACCCATGCTTGAAGCCTGAGTTCTTAACAACCAAGCTAGTGTTGGTCCATGAAATCAATTTAGTGGATTGTGAACAGGATAGGATAGGACAGAAATTGTTAGAATGCATCACACATGGTATGAATGTCATTTCGTGGAAATTTATATGTACTGGGCCAAGAAACAAAATATTTTATTGTGGACCACAATCAAGATCACTGCACTAGCCCAGGAAGCTCAATTCTGTCTCAAGGCCTCTGCCTAGACTCTTTTCCCCAAATCTTCCCTTGGCAGATCTTCATATCATCAGCTTAACTATAACCTTTCTGAGATCTCAGCTCAGCTCTAATATATAGAAAGAACCTCCAGTCTACACCCTCTTCCTCTCTTCCATTACTCTTTTATTTTCTTCATAGCTCTCACACTATTTGAAAGTATTTTATTTATTTGTTTGCTAACATGTTTATTCTCTGCCACTTCCCACTCTCTCCTTCACAGGCTAACACTAAAACATCATCTCTATGAGAGCAGAGATTGCATAAGGCAAATGCTTCGGACATTTATTTTGGCATCTCTGAGGTAGTACAGAGTCTATAAAAATTTCAATCTAAAATGACACTGCTGGTAAAAACTCAATTGATGTTTTTGCTGAAGCAATGTGGTTTCCCAGGGGAAACTTTCATAACAAAATTTAGTTTTGAAGAGAGAAAGGACTTTGTGTGTAACAGGAACATACTCTATTGTCAGAATCAACAGAAAAGAAACGAGTGGTGTTAGTTTGTGCATTGAGCTAAAGGTCCCTGTAAAACATTTGTAAGAATTTAGGCAAGGATTGTGTTCCTTGATGTGATGTGTTTAAAAACCACCACAATATCAAGAAGGTGAAAGGCTGACAAACAGAATCTTGGAATACTAACTGGCATTAATTTATGTAATTGGTAAAAACTTGCAATTTTGTTTTTAATTTTTCTTAAACTAAACATAGGAAAGACAGTAAATGAAACCCAAAGCTAACATAGATTTAAATTCAGATCAGCCATTTCAATAATGGCAAAATGTTAAAGGATAATTTTCAAAAAGAGGTAAAATTATAGTGCTTATTAAATATAAAATGAACACATGTTAAGGAGTTTATTTAACTCGTCATTAAAGAGGGAACCAGGCAAATGTTACAACTGCTTCAAAGGAGAAATCAGTCAGAAATGTATGTGTGGAAAAGGTATGTTGAAATGAATTTACAAATGGCCACGAGACTGGCTTTTTCCATAGGCAGGGAGGAAAGACAATTGAACCTCTACTGGAACAGAATTTGTTTGCTTGTCTATAGATATGAATTATTTGCATTGCTATTGGTTATCTGTAATTTACAGACTTGTAAAATATTTCAAAAGCCATAAAGACCAAACAGTAGTATTATAAACAATGCAGTTTTCCATGGAGACACCCATAATTTTTTTTTGCTTATTCTTAATTTTCTTATAGTAATAAAGAAAAAAAGTAATTTCTAAAATTTGCTACACAGAGTAGATTAATTTGTGGATAGTGAGCGTACTTGATCTCTCCCTTTACAATGTCTCATGCTGCTAGAAAAGATTAATTCTATTCTAGTCTTCTTCCATGGCAGTACTGTATACATACATTCAGTGTACATGTGGAAATGTATGATTTGTATGCATGTGAAAAGCAAGGATTGAGTTATATTTGAAGTTCTTTCTGTTGAGTTATAACTAAAATTAACCTGATGGTCAGATAACTACTAAAAACAAATTTTGATAAGAACAAGATGGCTGCTCCAAGGATTCCATATTCATGTCTATTTTTTATTCAGCACACAAATCCCAATTGCTTGTTCCTAGCATCCTAGCATACTTTCTCCACATGTTGAATGGTTACTGGTTTCACAGACAACTTTGTCTACTAAGGAGTTTCATGGGAGTGTAGAAGCACATTTGGTTTAAGCTTTTAAATTTAAAGGAGGGCAAGAATGAAGTGATTTCTTCATAGAGAATTAACCAGTTAGTTATAACCATTTTTGATATCAATAAAAATACTCAGTGTAGAATACTTGAGAATAAATATATGAAGAAAAAATTAAATACTAAACTTCTTTCTTTATTATTCAGTATGTAAAGTTTATTTAACAGTAATATCATAAAAATGGTATAATGACTGTGCCATTTCTGGATGATAGTATTTTCCCTTTGGAGTTTAAATGACTAAGTATTTGGAAATCAGTCTTTGAGTATGCTATGTTAGGCTACTAATTTAAGACTTCAGTTGTGCTAACAACCTGGCCATATACTAAAGATATTTTCCTTATCCATTTGTGTCATATGGAACATCAATTGCTTTAACAACTGATAACAGTCATTGTATTATGGATGGTTTTCTGTATTTATTATTTGTATTCATTATTTATTATTATTTATCAGTTATTATTTGTTATTTGTTTGTTCCTTATTTTCTTGGTAGCTTTTAATTCATTCACTCAAAACATTTACTGAGCTCCTACTATTTCCTGGGCAGTGCTGTAGGCACCGGGACACAAAGAAACAAACAGAAACAGGCCAAATCTCTCCTCTCATTAATCTTGCATTGTAGTAGTGAGAGACTACGAATAAATAAACAAGTACATCAGTGGGTTATAAATGCTATGGAAAAAAAAAATAAAGTAGGGAAGGTGGATGGGGAGTATGTGTATAGGGTAGGGGTGCTTTTTTAAATAAGATGATCATGTAAGTGCTCACTAAGGTAAATATGAGCAGAGTCTTAAGGAAGTGAGAATTACTGGTTTGCCCTCCTTTTGCTTTGACTCCATGGCGGGTAGAGCCAAATTTGAGGCTCAGTCGAAGTAATCATGGTAACATATCTTTCCCCAGTCTAGACTCTCAATTATCTCTCATCCATCCCCCCTTCCAGTTTTCTATATTTTATTACTATTTTATTCATTTATTCCTACTATAAGCAAATTCAAATCCCTTGTGGAAAGATGAGAGGAAAAACCAAATTAATTATGGACTTAAGTAAATTAACTAAAGACTTCATCTTTTAAAAAGTATATTTCTTGGGCTTCCCTGGTGGCGCAGTGGTTGAGAGTCCGCCTACCGATGCAGGGCACACGGGTTCGTGCCCCGGTCCAGGAAGATCCCACATGCCGCGGAGCGGCTGGGTCCGTGAGCCATGGCCGCTGAGCCGGAGCATCTGGAGCCTGTGCTCCGCAACGGAAGAGGCCACAACAGTGAGAGGCCCGCGTACCGCAAAAAAAAAAAAAAAAAAGGCATATTTCTTAAGGAGTATTATATAATCACACCTTATAATGAATTTGTTTAACTATTCTGCTTTCTTCTTAATACCTGGTTTAGTTCCTTTGTACTAAGGGATTTAGAGGTCTGCAGTGCAGTTTATTGGAAAGAGCTCAGAATTTATAGTCAGAAGACTCCTGTGCTCAAATTCTGGCTGGTTGTCTGATTCTGGGGAAGTCACTTGACCTCTAGAGTCTAGAAATACCCACCTTACGGTATTTTTGTGAGGAGCAAATGCTTGGAGTATGTGTGTTTAATAAGTTTATTGAACAAATGACTAGTAAGCAAATAAAATGGGGAGAGGATTCCATTTAAAAAATGGTTGGGGGGAGGGCTTCCCTGGTGGCACAGTGGTTAAGAATCTGCCTGCCAATGCAGGGGACACAGGTTCGAGCCCTGGCCTGGTAAGATCCCACATGCCACGGAGCAATGAAGCCCATGCACCACAACTACTGAGCCTGCGCTCTAGAGCCTATAAGCCACAACCACTGATGCACGCAAGCCACAACTACTGAAGCCCGCACGCCTAGAGCCGGTGTTCCGCAGTAAGAGAAGCCACCGCAATGAGAAGCCTGCGCACCACAACGAAGAGTAGCCCCCGCTCGTCACAACCAGAGAAAGCCCGAGCACAGCAACGAAGACCCAACGCAGCCAAAAATAAAAATAAATAAAATAAATAAATTTATTTTTAAAAAATGGTGAGGGGAGAATCAAAACTACAGGAATATTTTTCCTGAAGAAATTAAAAACATTTCACTAATAATTTTCTCTTGGCCTGGGTGTGATTTAAAAAGTGAGAGTCTTCAACATATAAACCATCTAAGAATTAATAAAATCATTAGAGTACATGAAAGCTCCATGAAGAGAGACTGTAGAGTAAGAAGAGAAGAAGGCCTATAGGTAAGTCCCTAAGAAGTTCCAACACAGACTCAGAGGGAGATGAGCCCGCAAAAGTCGACCAAGCAAGACAAAGGAGGTAAAGACATCTAGAATGACTAGCAGGCTTCTTGCTTGTACTTCTGGGTTGTGCCATTCACTGAGGTAAGGGACGCATGGAGGAAGACCAATTTTAAGGCAGATCATTATGAGTTGAGGGCATGTTGAGTCTGAGGTCCTCTAAGACATCTGGGAAATGTTGAACATGCAATTGAGCATACAAGTCTGGAAATCTGAAAAATTGCCTGAGCTGAGAAAGATCAGAAGGAAACTATGAATCTTTTATAAAAGTATGGGTCATTTTAATTGTTAGGGGATTTGAGTATGGTGATTTGAGTACATATCTTTCCTTATATATTAAGCAGCTTAATGGCAAGGAGTATAGGTTATTTGCTTTCTGTACCTCACAGCACTTGCCTTGTTCATGGTAGGCATCCTATTATTATTTATTGAATTGAACTAAATTGCCTAAAGGATTTATTTTGCAAGCCAGACTATTCTATGAGTCAAGGGCTGTGATTATCAGAGTTGGAGTTTAGTAATCAAAGATTAGTGATACTCAGGGAGGACGTGACACACACTAAGAACCAGAGTGCGGTTTCCTGAAAGTAAGCAGCTGTCAGTCTGGCAAATCAGTCAGGTCTGTGCAGGCTTGCCACAAGTAGCACACAACACATCTTGCATAAAATGCAGGTGTAAAACATGCTGAGAGGAGAGGATCATAACTTCAGAACATGACTACAGACTTCATTACAGTAGGCAGAAAACTTGTCATTTTCACTATATCACTATTCACCCAAAATTTAAATAACTAATATATTCCATTATAAAATAAGGTGGCTTTATATAGATATACTGTTCGTCAAAGAATTTCTTCCATAAGAAATTTTATAAATCCACATACTTTTATTTACAAAACTAGATTCCTACAGATTCTTTAATGTCATAAATAATGAGAAGCAATTAAAATTTTTCCCCACTTAGTCCAAATGGTTGATTAATAACTCAACAGGCATTTCATTTCATAAGAATTGCACTGCAGTGGTTATTTCAGAACACAAAGAAAAATATCAGCCAAGTCACTGGATTGGACAAAAAGTGCAGTATATAAAACAAGAAGCTGTTATTGTACAGAACACAATAAACAACTCCCAAACATTGTTATGTGAGTGGCATTTTCATAGCTTTCTTAAAAATTGTCCCACTCATAAGTACTGTTAAATTTTCTTTAAGACAAAATCCCATTATGGATCTTAGTAACAAATTAATGATAAAAAGCTAACTTTAAAGGCAACTTAATTCTAACAAGGATGGATCATATTTTTGCCTAGTTCTATTAGACATACCAGCCATATTTATCTTTAACTCTTCAAATATAATACGGAAAAGATATTTAACAGCATAAGCAAGTAGAATTTTCAACTTTCATAAAGCTAAATACTTCCTTTGCAACCTTAAAACTCCTATGATAAAATTTAATTTTAAAAGAGGGCATTCACAAAGTCACAAATGTTGATGATTCTTTCAATAGATATGGTCAAGCAACTGGAACAGCAGTGACAGACCCAGTGCTTTTGAGAATCAGTCCTCACCTACTTAATGCCTCAGATTCTGACCAGTGTCTTTGATTTTGTAATATCTTTGCCTTTCTTGGTTTTGTCTTAAAAGGAAGTGTGACTTGCCTAATGCACAAATGTTCCAGTTTCAATCAGGATCTCTGTTTTGCTTCTTTTGCTTTAGGAATGAAAGTATGTTACAGTATAAAATCCATTTTTGTACTTAAATGTATGGATGTGAGAATTTGGGATTATGAATCTTGGTTAACCTTAAAAACAAACAGCAACACCTCTAAGAAGGAGATGATAGAGTGGGAAAGATGTGGAACAATAAATATTTGGAATTGGATGGATAGTTACCGAGAGGTGACTCTCTCCACTTAAGAGTATAGAAGTAGTACCAAGAACACTGAGAGAACATGATTTTATAACGAGTCATCTCAGCACAGTTTTTACCAACAACAACACTTAGCAGCCTAGAAGAAGCAGCAGGGAAATCGGAGGCTGCTGAAAGTCAGAAAGTACGGGAGAATATGTGGCTATGAATTCGTGGTTGAAATGGTAGACTGTGGGTTCTAAACTGCAAGGAGAAAATAAGGAGCTAAATCTATAACAAATCCAGAGGCTTTTAAATTTTATAACTACTTCTTTCTTAATATCTATTTTCACAAAGTTGTTTATCACAGTATGATACTGTCTCTTGATGTTTTGCAAATGTGAGACTCCTGCCCTTTTAAAAGAAAGCAACAAGATCTTTTTCAAAACAGGTCTTTCTTTTGAGAGGTCCAGTGGACTGGTGAGATGGATTGAGAGAAACAAAATTACAGTATTTTTTTGAGGGGAAGACTTTCAGTCTAAAATCCCTCTGAAACTGATTCCCAGCTTGTTTCTATTGTGGTCCTTCATCTTTCATTTTTGTCTCTCCATAATTATATTCAATCAAAAATTACGTTATTTATAAAGGCAGCCTTTCTAGGATCATTGGAGCACATTCTACTATGTTACAAGTTCATTGTTCATACTATGAAGGCAAGAAAATTTCAAAGGGAAAGAAAAGTTTATTTTATGTCCAAATAAAATATATGTTTCTCTCTTAACTGGATGTAGTTAAAAAAATGAAACCAAAAATCTGCTTCAATAGTGTTCTATGTGCTTAGTCTTTATGCCAGTTTACGTTGCTTTTCTTCTGGGGAGAAGTGGTGGAATTAAGAATTCGATGTTGGTTTGGTTTTTAGTTTTAAAGAAAGAAAAATTTTAAATCCGGTCAAACTGTATCACAATTAAACCAGTTGCTATATTGTACAGTGAGTCAAATGTAACCATCACAAAACCATTTTTAAATGACATTATTTTTACTGAATATAAATTAATCAAGACAAGTGTAACTGTTTGAACTGCTGTTAGAAACTGATATATTAAAATAAATAGAAGGAGGGACTTTCCTGGTGGTGCAGTGGTTAGGACTCCGTGCTCCCAATGCAGGGGCCCCGGGTTCAATCCCTGGCCAGGGAACTAGATTCCACATGCATGCCACAACTAAGGAGCCCGCCTGCTGCAACTAAGACCCCATGCAACCAAATAAATAAATAAATATTTTTTAAAATAAATAGAATGTGAGTGATTACAGAGTGATTTTATATTTATAAGAAAGCATATAGTATAGGGTTTTAGAACATGGGTTTTAGGGCAGAATGCCTGAATATGTGTCTTCACCAGTTATTAGGTGATCTTGACTAAATTACATAATCCTTCTTCTTCAGTTTTCTTTATGTTTTGAAGGTCAAAGTACTTAAGACACTATCCAACACATAATAGATATGCAATAAGTATTAGGGCTTTTAAAATTAATATATTGTGAAATTCATTAAAAACTTCATTTTAACATTATTTATTGTATTTAAGGCTTATATATCAGAGCATCTCCACAAAGAGCCAGCCTTTGCAATGAAGAGGAATAAAAAGCAAAAAATAAGTCTTTTTAGGTAACTAAATGCTGAAGTAGAGATGGTTTTTGTTTTTGAAGTAAAGATGTTTTAACCACAGAATCAATTTGCAGTACATTAGTGCTATAAACCACTACTCTGTTATATGATAAGACAAAAGCAGTTAAACATGCCATATCATTTTTTAAAACATCATCTAAATATTTGAAAGCATTGCATTAACTTTTTTTTGCCAGCTCTCCTGATTTAATTTTTTGACTATACTGACGCTTTTTGAACTAAATGCCAAGCATTTTGCAACACATCATATTTTTGCCTTAAAATATACTTACTTTTTTATAAATGTTAACCTTTTTATTAAATTCTTAGCTTCTTGAAGTTAAGGATATAGTCTTATTTATCTAACACATTTTAGGTATCACGAAAATTTTGTTGAATTGAATTGGCTCTATAAAGCAGAAGTGTTTTTACAGTAAAATAATCTTAAATATTTTACTGAATATATATGATAGCTTAAGATAGTTTTATTTGTTCTTATATGTATTAGTATATTTATTTCTTTGTTTATTATTTTCTTTCTGGGCTGCCAGATATTTAATATGGGGAGTTAGGAAGGAGGAGATGATTTTAATGCTCACAAAGCATTCTTGATTTACTTCTGACACTTCTGCAACTCTTAGAAACTTTTCCAGAGAGTTATAAATACCGATAAAAAGTATTTTACTATGCTAAAAATTATTTTAAAATACAGACTTGGGTGTAAAATTTAATGTATTAGATGCAACTAAAGGGAAAATCAGGACTATTCTGAGACTAGAATTTCCAGTTAACTTTCCTTAGACTTAATTTTTTAAAAATGAGTTAATTACCAGCTGAAGTTCAACTTTTGAAGTTCCATTTAATCATATGGTTCTTCTACTAACCCTTTTTTGAAAAAAGTCTTTAAATATTTACTTATATTTAAAGCTTAAATGAATAAAAAACAATCGGTTTCTTTTCCTTCTTTCTCATTTCCTTTCATACCAACCATTAAAGAGGCAGTTTTCCTTCTTTGCTTAGCAGAGTCTAGCAAATATGTTAGCTGGCCACAACTACTGAAGCCTGCACGCCTAGAGCCTGTGCTCCACAACAAGAGTAGCCCCTGCTCGCCGCAACTAGAGAAAAGCCCACGCACAGCAACGAAGACCCAATGCAGCCAAAAAAACCCTCAAATTTCACTTTGTTTAAAATAAAATAAAATAAATACTCTTCAAAGTGCTTAAGGTTCTATGGATGATTCCAGAAAACTACCTGAGTACTACCCAGGATCCCCTGGTTCATCCTTACAGGAATTATCCTTCAGTTCACCATCAGAAGTAATTAATGTCCAGAAACAACATGGCAGGACTTCCAGAACAATGAAGTAAGGAACTCAGTAGATTTTATCCCAGCAAAACAACAATTTAACTGGTGAAAATTATTTAAAAATAAAATATCATTTAAAATCTTTGGGAATCACCCTAAGAGCATACAGCAAATGAAGGAACATTCATTAAAGAAAATCTACAAAATCTAGGTAAGAACAGTGAGTATTTGTGGCATTTGAGCCACAACCTAACCCATTACCTCCCCATCACAGTGCTGTGTTATAGAAGCTGCAACCCCAGCATGTGTAGCCAAGAAGCTGAAATTCCCCTCTCCCGCTAACTCCCAGTCTAGGGCTACAGTTTCACCTGCAAGGGTAGGCCTTCTCATCCCTTTCCTCCCTTCCCCCTCAGCTCCATGTTACAGGAAGTCTATTCCAGGCAAGCATGGCTAAAAGGACCAAGTCTCCCTCCCCCCAAGCAACCCCCACCCTAGGCACAGCAAGCTGAGAACACTGAGGCCGAATTACCCATCCCAACTCACTATAATGTAGAGATTCCACAACAAGAGAGGCAAGCCACGACCAAGAGCTGCTCCCCACCCCCAGGACCCCAGACTGTCACTCTAGGAAAATAGGGTCCCTGACCCCAACTCCAGTGCAGTGGTGCAGGTGTTCTGCCCAGGAGAAAAGGCAGACCATAGAAGTAAAGAGCTCTTTGGATCTGCCTGAGAAGACTGACTTCAACTGGAAGAAGGAATGGAGAACTCCATGCCTAAAGGTGTTGTTGAAAACAGTACAGATATTGATGAAGAGCAATTAAGAGGAGGCTGGTAGCTCCATAATACATCAAAACACCAGAGCAGCCAGAGGTTTTAAAGAAAGAACCAGGGAAAGAGTCGGCCATGAAGAACCTTCTTGGGATCATAGTCACCTGTGAGGATCAGGAAGGCAAGTGTGCATGTGTTAGGCTGCACCCACTCAGGAACAATTGTAGCAGGATGTGGGGCAGACTTGAAAGCATTCCCTAAGCTGCACACAGACCCATCAACACAGGGAAGAAGCCTTACAAAGAACAAGGGGCTTAAATACAACCTGTGACCAAACACTGATTGAGCAATATGCTACTCTGACCCAGGGATAACTCCTAGGAAGCAGGGCTCCAAAATATCACAATCACCTGTGACAGTCGGAAAATTGTATACATGCCCAAGGCTATACCCTCTCAGGGGTAGTAAGAGTAGGACCCTCCAAGCTACTAGTCCCTCGTTGAATGTGGGGCAAAGAAGTAAAATCTCTGAACTATGATAGCAGTTTCCAAGCTACAGATACAGCCAATGGTAAAGCATGAAAATAACTGGCTAAGGGACCGTAAGCACAACCGCTAACCAAGAAATGGCTATACTAGCCCAGGGACAACCCCTAGGTAATGAGACTAAAAGATGAAAATAAGGGGAAAAAATGTGAGTAGGAACATCAGAGGCTGCACACTGCAAAGGAATAGACTTTGCAGAATTAGTTCAGCCAAGTCACTAAACAAATAATCATGAGAATAACAACCACCGCCACCCCCAGAGTAGTGGTAGGGGATCAGTATATAGTGTTGCAAAAATATATCTAAAATGTCCAGTTACTGACGAAAAAAATGATGAAACATGGAAAGAAACAGGAAAGTATGATCCATAAGTAGGAAAAAAATCAGACAATAGAAAATGTCTTTGATGGGGCCCAGTGATATACTTAGCAGACAAAGACTTCAAAAGAGCTCTTATAAATATATTCAAAAAACTAAAGGAAACATGCTTAAAGAGTTAAAGTATGATGACAGTGTCCATCAAATAGAGAATATTAATTAAGAGAAACTGTTTTTCTTTTGAATTAAGTGGAAATTCTGGAGTTGAAAGTACAGTAACCCAAATGAAAATTGAGTGGGCAGAAGATAAAAATCAGTGAACTTGTAGATAGAGCAATATAAACTATGCAATCTGAAGAACAGAGAGAAAAAAGAATGGAAAAAAATGAACAGAGCCTCAGAGAACTGTAGGACATGATTAAACACATCAGCACACAAATAATGGGACTATGAGGAGAGGAGAGAAAGGGACAGAAGAAATATTCTGAGATATATATGGCTGAAAATGTTTCAAACTTAATGAAAAGCATTAAGCTACACATACAAGAAATTTGATGAAATTCAAGGAGGATAAACAGAGTGATCCACATCTAGACACATTATGGTCAAAATGTTGAATGAGAAAGAGAAAATCTTGAAAGCAGCAAAGGAAAAACAAATCACATAAAAGGAAACCCCAGTAAGATCAATAGTTGATTTCTCATCAGAGACTTGGAGGACAGAGGCAATTGGACAACACATTCAAAGCGCTAAAAGTAAAAACCTGTCCACAGTCTTATATCCAGCAAAATTACCTTTCAAAAATAAAGGTAGCGGCTTCCCTGGTGGCGCAGTGGTTGAGAGTCCGCCTGCCGATGCAGGGGACACGGGTTCGTGCCCTGGTCCGGGAGGATCCCACATGCCACGGAGCAGCTAGGCCCGTGGGCCATGGCTGCTGAGCCTGCGCGTCCGGAGCCTGTGCTCCGCGACGGGAGAGGCCACAACCGTGAGAGGCCCGCGTACCGCAAAAATAATAATAATAATAATAAACGTAAAACACATTCCCAGATAAAAACAGAATTTTTTGCCAGCACACCTGTCTTACAAGAATGATCAAAGGAAATTATAAGGATGAAAGCATCTGATATCAGACACTATTTTGAATCCACACAAAAAAACAAAGAGCACTGGTAAAGGCAATAATGTAATTACAAAGGATAGTATAATCGCACCATCTTCTCTTGACTGATTTAAAAGCAGTTGCATAAAACAATATGTATATATAATTATATTGTTGGGCCTATAACATACTGAAATATAATATATTTGACAATATCAGCACAAAATACAAAGGTGGAAACAAAGTTGTATTGGAGTAAGGAAATGACACCAAATAGTGACTCACATCCACAGGAAGGAATAAAAAGAACCAGAAAGGAAGGTGCTGAGAAGACAGATTGTATACCAGCCAACAAACAAGAAAGATTAGAAAACTATAAATGCCTGAGATATTTAGGATTTAAACTCAACAGAACCCACTGATAATTTGGATAATAGGAAATTAGGAAAAAGAAGGTTTTGCAGATCATTCCTGAGTTTCTTACTTGCAGAAATTAAGGATGGATTTTATTCCTGAGAATCTGTTCACTGAATGAAGACCAGTTTTGAGGAGGAAAATCATGGGTTTGGCCTTGGGTGTGTTGAATATTGAAGTATATTCAAGATATCCAAGTGTAAATGTCGAGAAGGCAGTTGAATATATGGGTCTAGAGTGCAGAAGAAAGGTCTGAGCTGGCTATAATACTTAAATAACTGATTTACTGGTGGTAATTGAAACTGTAAAGTTTGGATGAGCTTATTTGGGAAGAGAATATGGAAAGAAAAGAGATAAGGGCTGGGGACTTCCCTGGTGGCGCAGTGGTTAGGAATCCACCTGCCAATGCAGAGGACACGGGTTCAAGCCTTGGTCTGGGAAGATCCCACATGCCGCAGAGCAAATAAGCCTGTGCACCACAACAACTGCTCCTGCGCTCTAGAGCCCGCGAGCCACAACTACTGAAGCCCGTGCTCCTAAAGCCCGTGCTCCTAGAGCCCGTGCTCCGCAGCAAGAGAAGCCACCGCAATGAGAAGCCCGTGCACTGCCAGGAAGAGTAGCCCCCACTCGACGCAACTAGAGAAAGCCCGCGCACAGCAACGAAGACCCAATGCAGCCAAAAAGCAATAAGTAAATAAACAAATAAATTTATTTAAAAAAAAGAGAGAGAGAGATAAGGCCTTAAGACCAGAGGTTGAGGATCAATATTTAATAGCTAGGTTGAGGATGGTGAACCCACAAAGCAGACTGAGAAAGGCATACCCAGAGGGATGAAAATAGAACGAGTAGAACCAGGAGAATGTAATACCATATAATTCAAAAGAAAAGAAAAAAATGGTTATTAATTCTGCTTAGGGTTTGAATAAAATTAGAACTGAAAAACTCTAATTTTTTTTTTCTTTTTTTTTGGCCCCGCTGCGTGGCTTGTGGGATCCTAGTTCCCCGACCAGGGATTGAACGTGGGCCCTTGGCAGTGAGAGCGTGGAGTCCTAACCACTGCACCGCCAGGGAGTGCCCCTCCCCCCTGCCACCAAAAGAAACCCTCTAATTTACTGATACGGCAGTTTACTGGTAACCTTTTCAAGAACTGTTTTGGTGGTGTAATAGGAACAGAGGCCACATTGGAGTAAGTTGAGGTCTGACTGGAAGATTGTGGGGAGCAATTCTCCATGGATCTCTTGCATTGAGAACTTTTGTTTAGGACTGTTTTTCAAGGATGTTTGTTAAATGAACAGACTTGGAAGATCGGAATATTGTCTCCTTTTGGAGCAGAGGGCAGATTGTCTGCTACCCAGTGTAATAAAAATGATGTCTCCCTCTGGGACAAACATCAGGCAGATTTGCTTATAGCCCATTGTAAAAGATGAGAGTTCCCTAAGCTCAGAGTTCTTCAGCTGAGACATAAGCCCACTGCATGCAGCATCTACCTGTGCCACTCTGTCACCCTGTGGGACTTAGGAGGTAAAGGGGACCAACATCAACATGAAACTCAGGCTGCTTCCTGTGGCATGAGGAATAAAGTCCTTTGTCTCTGACCGAGGAGGCTTGTGTCTCCTGCCAGTATCCATGAAACCAAGACAGGCTAACTTGTTAACTTGCAAGTAGGATAAAACATCAGCTCCTTCACAGTTCCTGACAAAGATGAAAATATGGAAACAAGCAGAGTGAATTGTTTCAAACAGTTTGGTTATGAAGGAGAAGAAAAGGCAAGGCAGAGCTAGTGGCATTAAGGGGGGAAAATCTAAGCATGTATAAACACTGATGAGAAGCAGCCAACTGAAAGGGGAAGGTTGAATATATATGAGACAGAGGGATAATGGAAAAGGTATAATATAAGGTAGAAAAGGATGCGAGCCTAAGCATAGGTAAGAGAAATTGGACATAGAAAGAGGAATACGTCCTTATTCCTTTATCTGTAACAAAAGAGAATGAAGAGAAGTTGGATGTAAACTTTGGTAGTTGATACATTTAGTATCACAAAGTTAAGGAAACTCTTCTGACTGCTTCTCTTTTTCCTGAGAAATAGGAGGTCAGGTAATTTGCTGGAGGAGAGGGATAAAGAGAGGAGTAGGAGGCAGTTCAAGATTTTTAAAAGAAGAGATTTGAAACAGCCCTGTGTACAGAGCAAAAAAAAAAACCCAAAACAAAAAGAGTAGAGCAGAGAAATGAAGTAGGAATGTACTTGAAGATCTGTTTGGGGTTGTCATAAACTCTTGGCACCCTATGGTGTGACTTTCTCTAGCACCACAGGTACTCAGGTGCAGACATAGAAAATAGTTGTTACTCTAAGATTAGGGTTTCCCCTATGAGACAAAGGAGTTTTATTAAAGTTTGTTAAACTTTGCTTCATAGAAATCAAGCTGAATGTGAAAAGTGAAGAAGAGGGCTAGTGGATTGAGAGAAGTTAGAGACGGGACTACAATCCCAGTGAAGTTGAAAAACAGTGGGAGTACAGGTATTCCCTGCTTTCGAAAATTTGCTTTCTGCCACTTCACTTTTATGAAAGACCTACATTAGTTTGTACCTGTTTTCGATAAGCAAAAGAAATCCAAAGAGGATTTTTGCTTTTAAGAAAAAAAGGTGTAAAGCAAAAATAGCATTCAGCATTTGTTTTGTAGCAAGTTAGAGAGGCAGCACACATCCCAAGTAGCTAGAGTGACAACATCAAGCTCCTTCCCCAGTAACTACACTCAGCATCTCAGCATCAGGCCACCATAGTTTTGAACTGTGTCTGTGAGCATCTGTGCTTTTTCTCATTTTGTTTTGTGTATCCATTAGCAAGACGTGTCCTAAGATAATTGCTTCTTTGCTTTACACCATTTCGGTTTACGAAAGCTTTTATAGGAACACTTTACTTTCGGATAGCAGGGGAAACCTACAGTTGAGTGAACAAGTTGAAAGGAGAAGAGGTTGCAGCAAGAAGATTTAGGAGTTGTTCATTCATTCATTTGTTTCTTCATTCATTTAATAAACCTCAGTTCACAGACTACTATGTGCTATCCAAAAATACTTTTGGTCAGTATGCACATCTTGATATGTATACCAAAATAAATTTACCTTCCCAGTTATGATTTCCATGGGCTTGGGTTACTGAGACTGGCTCTGCTTGATAGCTAGGGAAGGTTAACCTAAAGTGGCAAGGAGAAATCAGCATCTTAGTCTTTACTCTGTATTCGTGTTATCTGAATACAATAACCATTTATCCATGTATTCTTACGTAGTTTTTAAACACTTTTAGAAAGTTATATCTAAAAATTTCTACTTGCATAACCCCATTATTTTTAATATTATTAATACATTCTTCATGTTAATTATTTCTAGTAGCAATAAGACCAAATTAATGAGGAAGTTCTTGAGCACTATAGTTAAAAACACAGGCTTCGAAATTAACTAGTAATACTTATTATAATAAATAATAATTAGATGGCATAATGAATGTAAAGTGCTTAACACAATATCTAGCAGTAGAAAACATTCAGTTAATGGTAGTTATTACTACTTTTTTTTTTTTTTTGGCTGCATGGCATGTGGGAACTTAGTTCCCCAACCAGGGATCGAACCCATTCCCTCTGCACTGGGAGCATGGAGTCATAACCACTGGACCACCAGGGAAGTCCCAAACCCTACTTCTGCCTCCAAGTTTCAGGCCCTTTTTTTTGCCTGCACTGTGCAGCATGTGGGACCTTAGTTCCCTGACCAGGGATTGAACCCGCATGCCCTGCATTGGAAGTGTAGAGTCTTAACCACTGGCCCGCCAGGGAAGTCCCTAATGGTAGCTATTACTACTTTTTATCATCATAATCATCATCATCTATAGTCCAAACTCTTAGTTCCAAGCAACAAAAATTCAACTTTTACTAGGTTTTGCAAAATAGGAATTTACTGGCTCATGTTATTAAAAAAAAAAAAAACAACAAAAAAAAACAGGTAGATGCCCTAGCTGGATTCAAGTATTCAAACAACATCAACTATGTAATTTCTTGGCTTTACTTTATATTAGCTTCATTCATAGCCAGCTTTCTCCTCATTGTAATAGTGGGTTGGCCAAAAAGTTTGGTTAATGAGTATGTTGTTCAATAAAGTTCTTGGTAAAAATGAAAAATGTGTCTTTTATTTTTAAAATAAAATAAAATGAACTTTAAAACCAAATGAACTTTTTGGCCAACCCAATAAGATGCCCTCCATTTTGCCAGCTAACCAATATCAGCGGGGGGGAAAAATGTCACTTTTTCAATAGTTGCAGCAAAAGTCTCAGGTAGAGCTTTCATTGGCCTGTCTTGGGTCACATGCTCATTCCTTAACTAATCATATGCCCAAGGAAATGAAATGTTCTGATTGTTCAGGCCTGGAACTGGGGAATGGGCACACATTCAACCAAAACACATGAACCAAGAGTGGGTGGGGGAGGGTTTTCCCAAAGTTAAATCAAGGTGATACCTGCAGAAGAAAGTAGCATAAAAATCAGACAGGCAAAAACAGCAGACTTCCAATACTGCACTCGGGAAAACAGCTGAAAGTGAATCTTAAATTGTCACCCACTCAGTGAAAGCCTGTTTATAGAATGTAGCTTGTACTCTTCTTAAAGTAAATAAGAGGCTCTGCCATACTAATGTGCACAGATTGTCCCACAGGTAAGGATGTGCCATAGAAAACATCCCACCTCAACTTCTATATAATGAAAGTGTCGTAACACTTGAAGAAAAATACAACTGAATTTAATTATCACAAGAAAGGTGATCATAAGGTATTAATTGTCTCAGGCAGCATGTTACAATAGAAAGAGAATAGAAGTTAAAATCACAAGACATAAATTCTACCAAAACTGTAGTAATAATATTAGTTACCATATACTGAATGACTGTTGTATCTATTCTAAAAGCTTTTTATCTGCTTCCTCATTTTATTATCACAACCCTATGAGGTAGATATTAATATGCTCCTTTCATACCTGGGGAAACTGAGGGTCAGCGGTTAAGTAATTTGCCTTGTATAAGTGACAGAGAAAGATTTGAATCTGTCCACCTTGCTTCCAAAGCCTTTGTTTTTTGTTAATAAGCTGTGTGACTTAACCTCTTATTTCTTGTTTCTGAAGTAAGAGGCTTTGTTTAAATTATCTTTAAGGACCCTTTGCTCTTAATAATCCCATGATTATTTAAGGGTTCACCTTTAATTTCTTTTTTTAAAAATAAATTTATTTATTTATTTTTGGCTGCGTTGAGTCTTCGTTGCTGCACACGGGCTTTCTCTAGTTGCAGCGAGCAGGGGCTACTCTTCATTTCGGTGTACCAGCTTCTCATTGCGGTGGCTTCTCTTGTTGCAGAGCACAGGCTCTAGGCACGCAGGCTTCAGTGGTTGTGGCACGAGGGCTCAGTAGTTGTGGCTCGCAGGCCCTAGAGCGCAGGCTCAGTAGTTGTGGCACATGGGCTTAGTTGCTGTGTGGCCTGTGGGATCTTCCCGGACTAGGGATGGAACCCGTGTCCCCTGCCTTGGCAGGCGGATTCTTAACCACTGCACCACCAGGGAAGTCCCCACCTTTAATTTCTCATCACTAATTTTGCATATTTTTAAAGAAGGATTTTCAATCAATTATAACACCCCTATGTCATTAATTATGGACAAAAATAATATCACTATTTTGCTGAGAACACTTTTTAATGTGTATGTCATAGTCAGTACTATCATATGATCATGAAGGAAACTGTACATTTGACAAATATTCTTCCATTGGGACCTCACATACAAAGAATAAAATTTGGCAAAGACACAAAGTGACTAATGTTAGAACAGGGGGGAAATGCCATCTGCACTTTGCATTGGTTTATTTTATGTGTGAAGTGTTTGTGTGTGTGTGTTTGGTTGGTTGGTTGGATTTTTGCCTAATTGCAACTCGGCCAAGCCTATCTCCTCATTCTTGCTTGGAGTCTTTTTTTTTTTTTTCTCACATTTGAATCTGAATTCTAATCAATACTGAAAAGGCTATGAAAAATTTGCTAAACTGCTGCAAATAGCTTTACCTTGTTTAAATTTTTATATAAGATGAAAATTAAAGTTTGAGCAAGTTTTGTGCTTGATAAACTCACCTTCAAGTGTAAACTGAAAAAAGATGTAATGCAAAAAAGATACTGATGTTGATTTCACTATGTTAAGTGTACTCTTTCTATGAAAAATGAAAATGTGCTTACATAGCTTGTCTTTTTTCAGAGATCAATATTTCTCTCTGCAGCATTAGACAGCTGCTAGCTATTAATAATATAATAATAACTGGAGGGAGTATAACATAGGGATTAATGGTGTTGTCTCTGGAGTAAGAATGTCTGAGTTCATATTATAGCTCCTTCAGTTACTAAGTATAAGTCAATGGCCAGACATTTAACTCTGCTGCAAGTTAGTTGCCTTATCTGCAGATGGTGAAAATAACAGTGCCTCCCTCACAGCCTGTTGGAAAGACTAAACGAGAGAATACATGCACAACACAGTCCCTGCCATATAGTAAGCACTGAGTGTTAGCTTTTCTACTATACCGTTAACAATAGTACCACCACTACTATTACTCTGAAAATTACACACATCTGAGAGTGAGCCAAGGACTCAAGAACTCATCCGTTCATATTAGCCTCTGCTCTTAAAATGCAGTGGTTTAGGAATTGAACTGAGCATGTGAATTTTAGCTAACAGCTCCCATACCTTATAATCTAAATCTAGAACTTATTTACAAATAGTTGAACAAATTCACAACTGTACTCATGGGGAAAATAAAATAATTTATGTTACATGTAAAGTTTGTTTTTATTTTTTGAGTTGTTTTTTACCTGATATGTTATTATAGAATATTTCTATTGTTTATTCAACTAATATTTATTATGAGCCTACAATGGGCCAGGCACAATGCACTATACTAAGTACTCATGTTAGTACTATATGATATGGTTTTTGCCTTGAATGACGTGACCTTTCCTATCAAAGATAGTAAGAATAGATATAAAAAGAAATAATTTTAAAATTAAATATTGTGGTGCACGGAATAACGGTTTCTCCCCACCCCCCCCAAAGATGTCCACATCTTAATCCTTAGTACCTATGAATATGATACCTTACATGGCAAAAGAGATTTTTGTAGATGTGATCAAATTTAAGGACTTTGAGATGGGGAAATGATCCTGGATTATCTAACTGGACTAGACCTAATCACATGAGTTCTTAAAAACAGAGAACCTTCCCCTGCTGTGGTCAGAGGGAAAAGTTAACTACAGAAGGATGGTCTGAGAGCTGCAACATTGCTGGCTTTGAAGACAGAGGAAGGGGACGAGGAGCCAAGCAATATGGACCTCCTCTAGCAGCTAGAAAAGGTAGAGAAATAGATCCTCTCCTAGAGCCTTCAGAAAGAAACACAATCCTGATGACATAACTTCTAACCTGCAGAACTATAAAGTGATACATTTGTGTTGTTTTAAGCCACTAAATTTGTAGTAATTTTGTATGGCACCAATAGAAAATTAATACTAATACAGTAAATTCTCTCTACCTAAGCTCTGTATGTGGAGAAATAGAATAAGGATCACTTTCCAAAGTTGTATCAGAAGAGCTAGGAAGAATTTTCCCAGAAAACCCACAAAAGTCATCATTCCAAAGTAGATCACATGGCCTTTCCAAAAGCCAGCTTCTAGTGAAGGGAAGGGGATTACTCTTAGACCCATCACCTCTGAAGCTGTAGATGGGATTTTCCTCACATAAAGAATGCAGACTGGATTAAGGTTCGAATAGGAAAGAGGAAAGAGTGAATGGATGCTTATTAATATCCACAACCAAAAAGGACTGCTAATTCCATAAAAATTGATACATTGTTTTGAGATTACTATAATAAATAATACTTTGGAAAAATGAGACCATCTTTTGTTTGGCAAAAAGTGGAGCAGGTAGAAAACCTATCAAGATATTGCTTTAATGCTTGCCAGACACATGATAAATTCTCTCCATCTATTCAACAAATATTTACTGATACAGAAAATACTGTAATGAGATTAACTGTAATGCCAGTGATTTAAGAATGCTGCCTATTTTCTTTTCCATGTTTTTAAGTGTCTTTCCTCTAGGATTATTCAAACCCCCATCCAGTTCATTGCTGGATATCTTTGATGTTTCCACAGAACTTCATTTGTGAACATATGCCGCTTTTAGGCATTCTTCTAGTGACTTTACTTTTTTCCTCTCCTTTAGATTGCCCAGATTAAGAAGTGCTTCAGTAAAGTGGCAAATTTTTAGTAATTATTTAATCTGGTTGATAGGTATTTAGGGGTTCATTGTACTATTTTCTCTAATTTTGTGTGTTTGAAATTTTTCATATTAAAAAAAGAAGCGGCAGGCTGCCACAGCACGCCTAGGCCAGTCCTTATTAGGCCTTCTACTTCCCTTCTCAGTCCCCCCAGCTGCTCCCAGGATCTGAGATGATATGATTAACTGCTGCCTCCCCACCTGGCCTCTAGGAGTTAACTAAGCATTGCAACACCTGCCTCTTCCCCTGAAAAACCCACAAGCAGTTTGTAAAAGAATTCAAAGAAATCTTCAGAAAGAACCATTTCAGATTAGGGTACTTGCTTTGTACTAAAACCACAAAAATACTGAAAAAGTCTTAAAAAGCTTCAGTAACAACAGAAAACCCCAAAGTACAATAAGTGCATAGATTAAAAGAAATTAGAGGTGGTAAAAAAGAAAAAAAACTTTAATTAAAAAAAGAGGCCAAAAATGATACAGCAATGCTAGACACTGGAGTAGAAGAGAGAGTTGAGGGACCAGAAGAATTACAAACTAAATCAAGAACTGTTCAAGTTCTGTCCTAAAGAAAAGAAAGCCTTAATCTCAGGAAAGAACAAGATTTTTGTTTTTCTTTTTTAATATAGTATATTATCATGGAACACATAGAAAAGTATGAGAAGCTGAGAAACATAAAATTGATTACAGCACATCAGTGAAGGAAAAGATAACTTAGAAGTTAAAATACAAAAAATAAGGAAAGGTTAACAAATTATAATTCAAGAGGGTATTATCAGTATCAAAAGGGGTTCATATAAATCCCATTTTATGGATTAGAAAACTGAAGCTCAGGAAAATGAAGTAACTTGGTCAAGGTCATTCACTTGAAGTGTTGGGAGACTAAATCTGAACTCTCCAGATATCTCTACAACATTTGGTTTTTCTCTTTTTTTGGTGGAAATGGAAATCCAAAAGTGATTTATTAAATTATATGTACTTGTTAACTCAAAAATAATTCTGGCTTAAACTTAAAATATAGACTTAACAGTGATGCCCCTTTGAGTCTCATTTTTCCACACCACCAATGACACTGTGTGCTGCACAAATTACTGTTATATGGGAAAACACCACCTTAAAATCCTATTGAAAATCATTTATTCTGACTATGGCGAATAAACTTAGATTGTTTCACTCTCTTTCCTTAAACTGTATATGTAGAACAGAAAATAAGGCATTTTTTTAAACGAAAAAATATTTTTAGTTATTTACGTACTGATTACTGAAATGGTTAAGCTTTGGTTTCTACTAAAGGAATCTAAGTTTGATTCATGTGTTTGAAGAGTGCCTCAAGTTAAGATAATTAACTATTTTTGGCATAGACGGCAAAATTAATGGCATTTAATACTTACCTGTTATTATGTGAAACCCTATACCTAAAGTCTTCTTTTTACACATGAGTAATTTTCTACCTTGCACCTACTATGAGCAAGTATATGTTCAATAAATAATTACTGATTTGAATCATCACTCCTAAAAGAAATTAGGTTTAATAAATTATAATTACAACTATGTCATCTACATGACAGTTTTTCTTTTGTGACTGCATTAGGGGCTAGTGAAGAGAGGGAAACTATACCAATTATTTTAACAAAGATAATCTAATATAAAGAATTGTTGGAAACAACCTAAGTGTCCATCATCGGATGAATGGATAAAGAAGATGTGGCACATATGTACAACGGAATATTACTCAGCCATAAAAAGAAACGAAATTGAGCTATTTGTAATGAGGTGGATGGACGTAGAGTCTGTCATACAGAGTGAAGTAAGTCAGAAAGAGAAAGACAAATGCCGTATGCTAACACATATATATGGAATTTAAGAGAAAAAAATGTCATGAAGAACCTAGGGGTAAGACAGGAATAAAGACACAGACCTACTAGAGAATGGACTTGAGGATATGGGGAGGGGGAAGGGTAAGCTGTGACAAAGCGAGAGAGTAGAATGGACATACATACAGTACCAAACGTAAAATAGATAGCTAGTGGGAAGCAGCCGCATAGCACAGGGAGATCAGCTCAGTGCTTTGTGACCGCCTAGAGGGGTGGGATAGGGAGGGTGGGAGGGAGGGAGATGCAAGAGGGAAGAGATATGGGAACATATGTATAACTGATTCACTTTGTTATAAAGCAGAAACTAACACACCATTGTAAACCAATTATACTCCAATAAAAATGTAAAAAAGAATTGTTAAGTAGGCATTGAAGAATAGAAAAGGCAAAAACATTAAGGCAGTGATATTCAAAAGATGGTAAAAAGACAGCATCATAAGCATCCCCTGGAACTTGCTAGAAGTACAAATTCTCAGACTCCAAACCCCACTCATGGCTTACTAAATCAGAAACCCTGGCAGTGGGCCAGCAGTCCATGCTTTAAAAGCCATCCAAGGGATCGTAACTTATACTAAATTTTAAAAACCACTGCACTAAAGTAGGCTAGAGGGCCACAGACAGTAACAGCAGGAAGCAGCAACCACTCCTGGGCCTGAGGGAGTAAAGAAGAGAGGTAGAATACTAAAACTGAGAAGACTGGGGACAGCCCCATCCCATGCAGCTGAAACTCAGACCTCCAAGAACTGATCACTGCTCACCTGGTGCTGGTGTTTCTGAGCTCAAAGGAGAGACACCATAGGCCTTGGGAACCAGATATCTGAGGAAAAGGAACCCACAAGTTTGATCTGGTGTCTCAAGAAGGCACATTGAGATTGGTTCTGCAAGTGTTGGGAAGCCACTAAATTGAGATCAGTGGCTGCTACCGGAAGGACCTACTACTGCCAGAGTGAACTATGACTAGAGACTGACAGGATCAAGAAACCCATGAGAGGCAAACAAGGAAAGAGCAAATCCCTTCCTCCTCCAGCTGTGCAGTGTCTCTCTAGTTCCTCTATTGGCAGAGCCTAACAGGGAGACAGATTGTTTCCAGAATTCCAAAGGGTGGGATTGAAGCTGAGAGATAGTAGCTTAATTAACTGACATAAAGACCATAATTGTAGTAAGACTGAGAGGTAATAGAAATAGTACTTAATTTTTGGTATCTATAATTGGGTACAGATGGACATTTTCTAGGCGACTGATATCTAGGTAGATTTTTGGGCTTATATTACAAAATGATTCCTATTTGGAGACTATATGTTTCTCCTGATGAGATTAATAAGAAACATTTAGGACATCTATAGAATCTGGACAGGAAACTACGCAAGGACCTACACTGAAGTGTTCTTAGCTCCCCAGCTAAAACTGAAAGATCACAGCTGTAATAGCTGAGGATGGCTCAATAGTAGCAGCAAGCCCTGCTCCAGTCAGCTGAGGCTGGGTTCCTTAAAGTCTTAGTGTCAAAGGAATGGACTAAAAAAGAGGCTTATTTACCAGGACAGAGCAATCAGAGCCTGCCTCTGTTTTTGATGACAATCAAAAGGAACATCCCCAAGTGTTATTGAATAATTATCAGAAGTGTGCCCAGTACATACTTTGGAAGATAAAGAAGAACTGTGAGATAGTCATTATTCTTAAAGACCTTCACCTATTTCTCATTTTATGTTTATGTTTTGTTTTGTCTTGTTCTGTTTTTTTAAGGATATTGAAGAATCACAAAACCCCACTGGCGAGCCTGTTGGAGATGACTACAAAAAGATGGGAACACTTTTTGGTGAACTGAACAAAAACCTCATCAACATGGGCTTTACAAGGATGTATTTTGGAGACCAAATTGTAGAACCAGTAATAGTCATTTTCTTTTGGCTTATGCTGTGGTTCCTTGGCCTACCAGCCCTTGGACTAGTTGCTATTCTTTGCCTTGTCATTATTTATGTGCAACAGTAAAATATGGCCGAATGAACTACTGACATTTGGCAGCCATATATATAATTAGTGAAGTTATGTATTTCACCACATAAAGGCTGAAAATTTTGCCTTGTTTCAAATTGTGTGCTGTTTTGTAATTAAATTTATAAGTTGATGTTGTTATAAAATTAAACTCAACTCGATTATAACAGGGTTGAATATATATTTTGTAGCTTATTCATAACTCTTGTTTAACTACTGTGATCTGTGCCCACTTTTAAACACTCCTATTCCCATGCCAAATCTTGAATAACACCAAAAAGTGAGCAGGGAATGTTCCCCTGTTCACTCTTCTAAATGTTCTAAAACATTTTAGAAGAAAAAGGATGAAACAAGCAGCTAAAAATAAGTTGTAATTGGAGAACTGCTCCCCACCTACCCCCACCAAATAAACCCATATTATCTGGGAAATAATTTGAACTTCCATTGTCCCTGCTTAGCCCAAACCAATATAAATGATAACTTCTATATACTAACTTAATATTTTGATGAAAATCAGTAAAGCTAGCACATTTTCTAAAGATTGAAAAGAAATATATTTATTATTGCTGGGGAAACTTCCCAAGTTAAATGTAACTTTTTTATAATGTAATATTTGGGCTTAGAATCACTTCAGTATGTCATTTGGAGTTTTAGACAGTTTTGGTGCTAATTACTTTTTGTGAATTTTTAAAGTCTCATAAGCCAGGTTCATAGTTGGCTGTACCCCATGGTAATGAATATTTTCTTGTATCTAACCAGTTGTGTATTTTTTTCCTAGAGAGGCATTTTCAGTGTATTTTTTTCAGAAATTTATATTTTTTAGTTATTTTATAGCAATTATTCTAAGATTTTAAAAATCTATTTCCTATCTTGACATGGATATTTTTCCCCAAAAAATTGATTTGTATTATGGCTGAAATTATTTACTATTTCTTTAAAAAAAAATCATCTCATTTTCTTTGATATCTGTATTAGAAAGTACAGTATTACAGTATAAAACCAAATGCTTAAATTTGGAACTCAGCAGCCAATTGTATAATATTCCTCTAAGGCTAAAGCCAAGATAGTAATTGGCCAGGCATGTTATTAATGTGTCTTAATTCAGCACTTTGGGGTTTTATATTGAAATAAGCATTTCTTTCAATATACTTAGAAAATGAAAATGGCTTACTGATATTTTGGATTTTGTTAGAGAATCTAAAATCTTTACACTTTCATCTGAAAGACTTTCTATGTAGACAAACGATAGGTAGTTAAGATAATTATCTAGACATTTAAGTTAAATAGAGGAAAAATGGAACAATGGAGCATTTTTATCTTTGGCAGGGCAATAACTAAAGTGTGTAATGTGTTTACTATTCTACTTTATAAAGTTTTTATCCAATCCTAGTTTTAAAATTTATTCTATAAGTTCTCAGTGTCTTCCATTCCGAAGCAGAAAAATGATGAAAATGTTCAATTTAGATTTCTAAAATTAGATCATCCTGAACCAACAATACCAGTCAGAGGGCACTAAAAAGTATTGTGCATTTGTATAAATACAGAACTTTTAAAGTTTGACTTAAAAAAAAGACTTTGTACTATATTATTGTGTTTTTATTGGATTTGTAATATTTTTATAGAATATTTTATAGAACCTGGCATAAGTGCGAGTTATTTGAAAAGGTGTCTTTATTTGTGTCCAGTAGAATTGAGAGGTTTTTAATAGAAGTCATGAGATTTTGTATATCTGCATTCAATATTAAAAAGTGTATTCTTTTCTAATACTACTAAGAATTTTAATTTCCTTTTGGAATGTAAAAAGATATAGTATGCATAATAAAAGCTCTGGTTCCACCAGTGCCTAATATTGAAAATATTTTAAAAGTAAGTTTTAATTGTAATTATTTAGTATACGGTCAAATACTATGCATCTACACACTGCTGTTAATAGAATATATATTAAATTCTATAAAGAAATGAGATATTTTGCTGCTATTCTTTTGGCATATATTATTAGAGCAGTATACCATCAAATTATTTGCTTTTATAGGGAAAAAACAAACTTTGCTCATTTGATGGAAATAAAATATTTTCTCTTATGAAATATAATAGAATGCAAATTATACTGATATCTTGAAATGAAAAGAAACTGGTCATTTCTTTGCTTCATGATATAAGGCAGGGGTCCCCAACCCATGGGCCGCAGACCGGTACAGTCGGGGGCCTGTTAGGAACAGCAGGAGGCGAGCAGCGGGCGAGGGAGCGAAGCTTCGTCTGCCGCGACGCACTACCGCCTGAACCATCGCTCACATTACCGCCTGAACCATTGCCACCCGCCTCACCCTGTCCATGGAAGAAAAGGCTTTCACAAAACCGGTCTCTGGCGCCAAAAAGGTTGGGGACCACTGGTATAAGGAATTTGTTCAAAAATGGTTCTCAGGGACTTCCCTGGTGGTCCAGTGGTTAAGACTCCGTGCTTCCACTGCAGGGGGCCCAGGTTCAATCCCACATGACGCGCAGTGAGGCCAAAAAAAAGTGAGGGGGAGGAGAAAAAATGACTCTCCATCATTTCAATCTCAGATACGAGCCAGTTTTAGAAACCAGTACTGCTATGAATAAAGAGATAAAAGTTACAAGGCTGCATTACTAGATTAGTGTATATATCACTCATACCACCAGCCCTCGATTCAAAGGGAAACGGTCAAGACCTACAAGTAAACTGACTATAGTTGAATAAATCAATTTTCATTAAGGGAAAAACTCAGTTTTGTAGAATTCAGTTGTCTCATATGTTAAGCTGTCATATACAAGGCATTCTTCCGTTCCTAGGCACCAGTCAGATCATTCTTGGTCCAGTAGTGTGCTGGAGCCAGCATTCACTGGCTTGCAAGAGCCAACTGCATACATTTTATCCCTACTCTGCCTTTAGTGACATCAAGTTGGTGGCTTGTCATTGAGTATGGGGGCAGTATTTACACTATAAAAACTGGCAAACACAACAAATCAGGGCTCTTTTTTCCCAGCAAGCCAGTTGTTAAACATATGCCAGCACATCACTGATTAGCCACTCTAGAGGCCCCATTTCCATTTCTACTCCTACAAATATAAAGGAAGCATATTAAGGGAAATTCCCATGGACCCATCCAGAAACTGTATTTGAATCTTTTCCATGTGGGAACTATGGACCATGGGTGTCTTCTGACCACATATATCTCTGTTTAATCACATTTTGATCAGAGAAAATCTCTCCGGGCTATCACTAATCTGCAAATCCATTAAAGACTATCCAGATGATCAGGAAATAAGAAACAGTTACAGAACTGATAGAGGGCAAATTACAGCCTAAGTAAAGGTCTGTTGTAAAGTATTAACCTCAAAATAATCAAAGCTAGGTATTGAGCAATAAAGGACTGTTTGTTTGGTTTGTGATTATTTTGAGTTATTTTACAAAAGTTTATTGATTTCACTTTATTTTAAATGTTTTCATTGCAAACTAATGGCTTTACAAGGTCAAAGAAGAGAAAAAAATCAAATAAGACTTTCATACCTATTAGGACTTCTAGTACTGGACTTGACCAAGGAGAATATAAACTAATGTACAAATTACGGCTTCAGTATTATTGCTGGACTTAAGTGTATTTTGTAAGTCATATTTCTCTGCCCAACCCTTAATTTTTGGTGTTTTGATGGTTCTCTCATCTCTCTACACCTTGCCCTGGGCAGTATCACCACTCCCATGGCTTCAGTTACCATTTCATACTAACAGCTCTCCAGTCTACATCTCCAGTTCAGAGAGTTCCATACAGAATATAAGATTCATACATTCAGTTGCTTGCCCAACATTTGTACTTGCTTATCCCTTAGTACCCCAAATTTAATATGTCCAAAAAGGAACTCAACATCCTTCTCCCAAACTTTTTCTTCTTCCTATGTTTCCAGTCTCAGCAAATGACAAAATCCCCTCCTACACTGCCCGCATTGTAACCAGTCACCAAGCCCTGCTCTTTTACTTCCTAAAAATATCTTTAACCTTTCCACTTCTCTCCATTCCCAGTATCACTTAGTCCATGCCACCATCCATAGATTGCTATCTCAGAATCCTCATTGGTCTCCTGCCTTCGTTTTTCCACTTTATAATCAGAGTAATCTTTCTAAAATGTGACTCTAATCTCCTTGGCCTAAATCTCTTCAATGGCTTCCTGTTACCATTATGATAAAATCCTTACTCCTTAATATGTTTTACAAGGTCCTTCATGAACTGGTTCTTACAGACCTCACCTCTCTATACTTCCACCTTCTCTTTCCAAGATTCACTATACTGATTTTGTTTTCAGTTGAGTGATGTGTTTCTCCCTCCCATGACTCTGTGCATACTTTACCTTCTTTCTTTAACTCCTCCCTACCGAACTGACCAACATATCCACGACTGTAAGGCCGCAATTTAGACATCGCGTCCCCGGGGAAAACTTCTCTGACTCTTTTAAATCCAGTTTGGTACTTCACGTGCTTTCAGAGAACCCTGTATTTCCCCTATCAGCATTTATCATGCTATTGACATATTGTAAAAGCTTATGGTCAGCTTCTTCCATTAACCAATAGGCTTCACACCGCAGAAAACATGTCTCTCGTGTTCATAACTGCACTGCCTAACAATGCCTGACATATAGTATGTGCTCAAAATCTTTGTCAAATGAATAAATCAGCCTCATTTATTCATGCTCTCCCCAGAGTGCATTAACAGAAGATCTAGAGTTGGTTGTACTTTAGAGGTTTTTGACTCCAAAAATGTACTTATTGTGCATAGAGTGATTGATGTATATGTTATCATTTATAAAGTTTATTCGCTTTTGATGGAAGAATATTGCTGTTATTTGCATACATATACAGTATTGCTACTATATGCTTGCCTTTTTTAGGAGAAAATGTATTTTCAGTGCTGTGCTTGGTGGAATCACTGTTTCTCCAAAATGCATAGGGTCACTCATGTTACCTGAGTAACATATAAAAAATATTTCATATTTTTCCAGTATTTTTCAACAGACCTTTATTTACTAAACTTTAATTTTCTAAAAATCTCAGAATTGTGAGCAGGAATTCTCAAGTATGTTAGCTTGGTATTTTGGGCTCCAGAATAAATACTTTGTTATTCTTTCTAATAAATAATACTCTTTCACAACCCTGCATTCTGAGTCTCCCTTCTGACTCCTTATATTGTGTTCTGCTTGTCAGTTAACTGCTGCCACATCAAGTTTGGAAATTGTCACCTGAGAGTGAAAACAGCTTATTTTCCTCATCCATATTGCTGGAGCAGAAAGCCAAGGCCTGATATGTGTATAGCTTCCCAGGCAATAGAGTAGTGGGAAAATCTAGATCAATAACAACCAAATTGTATTTCTTCTTTCTGTTGACTACTATGTAAATTAGAATTATTGAATGAGCTTAGCAGGAGCCTGCTAAGATTCAGAACTTGGTCATTCGTATGCTTATTAAATTTGAATTGTTATCTTTTCAGCAGCTAAAGTTTTTTTTTTTTTTTTTTTTGAGGGGAGCCGAGTTCAAAGGTGGAACCATAGCATAGTTTTAACAGGTACCATCTTGGACTTTTTTTGTTTTTTTGGAATTTTTGAATTTTATATATTTTTTTATACAGCAGGTCTTATTAGTCATCCATTTTATACACATCAGCAGCTAAAGTTTTATCATTTAACCTTTCATCAAGTTCATCAGTTGGAAATTTCTTTGCTAGTTTTCCAAAGCACCATAGAATATAGTGACTTTTTTGTTACGGGTTTACCCCTGTATTACAAGAGGCTAGCTGATGGTATATTTTTTAATGTGAGATTTTTTTTAAAGGGAAGAATGAAAACTCTATATACAATACAGTTATTTATACCATAGCTGCTTTAAGACAAAATCTTAAGAATTATTTTTGTGGGGCTAGGGGAGTGGGATATGTAAAGACTCAATATTTGAGAATATGTGCCATCTACTGAATGCCCTTCTCTGGTCTGTCACGATAGCTTGTTATATATTTTCCTGGTTTTACATATGTAATATAAAAAATATTCATGTCTATTATTTAATGTATTTTCAGCTTTTTAAAAGGCACAAGAGTATATGTGTAAACGTAACATACAAATAAAGATCAAGAAGAAACAATTACACTCCTTAGATGTTGGTTTGGAAAGATTAACCTACATAAACTAATCTTGCAAAAAACCATAATGATGATTTTTCATATAAGGTGAAACATTGTTTAATTGTTGGATCAGTGGCCTTCAAAGGTTTTAGTTTGTTTTGCTTTAAGTGAAATCTTACATAAATATCCAATATATATAAATGATAAAAGCAGAGCTGCTATAATTGATTTTGCTGTAGGTCCCAGTTCCCTGGGCGGCAGACTCTGGGAAGACATCAGCATGCGAGAAATTTATTAGGGAGTGCTCTGGGATCAACACCTGTGAAGGAAGTAAAAGAAGCAGGATTGGGCAGTTCAATACAGTCACAGCAAGGCCTCAGTGACTCTACCGGGTGCTCCCAAACAGGGATGACCCTTAGGGATTGACCTATAGTTGGGACAAGGGAGCCCTCTTCAGCCAAAAGTAACCACCAGAGAGGACTGACAGCTGGGGGTTGTCATCTAGCAGCATTCCAGCAGCCATCAGAGAACCTTTGGTTCTGAAGGAAGGGTCTGAGCAGCACAACACAGCATCCACGTAGACTCTATTCTTTTCTCACCTCATCTTCCATGATCCCTAAGCCGCTTCCAAAAACCTCACTCTTCAGAGTACAGAATGAAGATGACTAACTTAAGTGATAAACTCATTGGTCAAGGTAGGTTAAAAAATTTTTAAATGGGTACAACCTTTATTCTGTTGTGTTGCCTGCTTCTATTATGAGATTCAGGTCTCCAATTATGATAAAGTTTTAGTTGACTAAACACTATGCCCAGAGTTCAAAAACGGCTTGAAGTTATTACAAACAGGTGGGCAAATGATTGACAGAAAGGCCCATTACTTAAAATCAGGAGTAGGAAATCTATGAAATTTTGTATATGTAAACTGCTTACGCCAAAATTTATGCTAATAATTCCCTCAGATAGTGCCTACAAGACATCAGGACAAACCATCAGGGCGTGTCTTGGGAGCTAGGTAGGTTCAAGCCTAGACGTAGGTAAGTGTTTTGTGCTTTCTGGCCCCTTTCCCAAGTTCCAAAGCAGTTTTAATCCTCAAACTTTTGGAGCATGTTTAAAATAAAATTTTCAATGGCAGAGCAGAACTCACTTGTAAAGAAACCATATTCCCCTTGCCCCCAACACACTACTGCAACTGATTTATGACTTGTGGAGATTTGGCCCGAATCATGGCTTTTCTATTTATTTTTAGCACAAAAGTCTCAGCAGCTGAATTTGGTAATTCAGTAGGCACTTGAACTTTCTCCAGTCTTGGCCCAGAATATTTTGGGGGCCCCTAAGAGTAATTTTACTTACTATTTTTATCCCTGGAATTTTAGGAGTGAGCAAGATCAAGCAAGACAGTGGCCCCAAGCCAGTTATATACTAAAGCTATAGCACTGTTTAGGCATGATTTCTCTCTTTGGTTATAGAAAAATTTTAGAAAAACGTACAGATAAAAAGATCAGATAAAAAGATCTCTTTATGTTAGACATGAATTTTAGACATGAATTTAAGACTTGGTTCTGCACTTACTAACTGTATAATTTGTATAAGTCACACCCACATCTCTTTAAACTCCAAGATTCTCACCTGTAAAATGGGGTAATTTTATGTAAGGCTGAATAAATTATCGCATATCTTATCGTAGTGCCTTACACATAGCCAGCTTTCAATAAACGACAGTCATTAAATATAAACATTCACACATAAGAGAGGACATTCTTCATTATCCATGGATACATTCAGAGCCATAAAAGATGAGTATTTTATTGTTGCCAAAAGATAGATAAATACAAGCGAATTCTATTACAATGCTATGGTTCACAATTCCTCATGATTGAAACTTCTGTGAATTGTCTTATTAATTTCAACTATTAGTGCTTCATGAATCAAAATGGTCATAAAAATAAGGAATCAAAAAAAAAGAAATAAGGACTCAAGAGCCTAAAGACTTGAATAGAAATGAACTATCCTCTGTACAACCACATCTTCCTTAACGAGATGTTTTCTCGAAACACCTGCTTACCACAATACCATGCACTTTCTACTGCTCCTTTGCCTTAGTAAACTTAGGTGCAGAATCACACTCACCAATGCATACACAATTCTGCTGTGGATTTGCACAGTTTATAAAATGAAATCAATTCTGAAAATACTTTTCTAAGTTTTACTCCATTGCATAGGCCAAGAATACTATGTTATGTTTATAGAATTGCAAACGGTATCTTGCTTTGATTCCAAAGTGAAATTTCAGACTAATCTGTTGGTTTATATGTTATATTACATTTTCAATGTGCACTAGAAATGTTATCACCAAGATATATATCATTGAACACTAGTACTCTCACATAAAAATTCCGGTACATACATGGATACATTCTGTACACAGGTAGATAGTATAAGCCAGTAAAGATTATTAATATATAGTGTTTAAAAGAGTTTTATTAATTTGTTCATGAAGTCTTATCTTTTTAGTCTGTAAAAACATGCTAAAAGCATATTATGATCTTAATTTCTATTGTAGTAAATCTTCAATTACATTGCTCCACCCTGGGTTTCTCTTTCATACTTCCTTTTCTTTTAAGTATTCTCCCTACCTGAAAAGTGAAAGTTCCTCAAATCAGATGTTTATGGATATGAATGTTTTATAATAAACTATGGCATATCTTTAGTGCCATCTCCTAGCACACTTCAAAACTTGTTCTCCCACATTTTCCTTAACTGTCAGTTTATGCTTTCAGATATTTTTATAAGATGCTCAGATAGAGCTAATGTTGGCAAAATAGAGCTCTCCTCAGGCATTTCTTCCTTTTTCAACTTGTAAGAAACATTTCTTGAGAGCTCCATGCCTAGCTACCTAATCATCACAATCTCCTTCCTCTGTAGTGGAAAGATACTGTGCTTTTCCTTCCCCTGCCATATCACTGACACTCAAGTCAATGACAGGCTTTTTTCCACCAGCCTGACTTGCAAAAGACCTAGGGTAACAAAGAAGACATTATTTTTGTAATGCAGAAAGGTTTAGACACAAAAAGGCCTGAACTTCCATGCCTGTTTTAAATTGCAGGTGCTTTACTGATATCATTTACTAGTGCTAGGTGCTGCTGCTTCACCTCTGCCAAAGCAAGTAAGACAAACTGCTGTGAAAACTACCTCTTTACTAGGTGAGTCACTTCTCTCCATCAGTGCCTAGTGGAAGTGGTCACATCAGGAAAAAACGATCCTAGTGAATCCTCAAAGTATTTCTAAACTCCGTACTTCATCTCTTCATTGCCATCTAGTCAAAGAGCAAGGTTGTTGCCCCACCTTCCCGACTCTTCTATTTCCTCTAATGTTGACCGAGCTTCCAGTTCTATGCAGGGCTTTGTGCCTCATAGAACCATGTTTTTCAATACAATCTAATCTTCAGAGGAGGCCTAGAGAATGGACAATAATTTTTTTTCATAGATTTGGCACATATAATCATAGCAAGACTGAAAGGAAACTTGCTGTGAGACACCATCTGTTGCCAACTTTTTTCTTTACGGAACAAGGAACATCAGTATGAACTCATGTTTAGCCTAATATAGATACAGATAAATAAAGACAGAAATAAGTATAGATATGAGTATATGCAATGGCTTAGTATTGAAAGAGTTCAGGACATGCCACCCCAAAATATACCACTTTGGTACATTGATTATTTTGAGCCGAAAGCACCTGAAAAGCAGCAAATGCAGAGGAGGCTTTCTCTGAACTCCCCTTATCTGCCTAAAGACAGATCCTCTAAAAGGAACTCAGTCATAAATCCTCTTGACATGAGTTTCATCAACCAGGGAACGTTGACACCTATCACAGGGGAGGTGACTAGTGGACACCACAGCCAGATACACTTTGTCACAAACCATCATACCTCCCATCTCCCATTCTTCTAAGAGCCCATTCAACCTTCCTAAAAATAATTTTCTAAATTGCCTACATCCCCACTCCCCTTCCCCTATTAAGATGGTATATAAGTTCTCAAATCTCACCGATTGGCGGGGTGAGGGTTAATTCATTTTTTTTCCTGTGATGCTCCCATGCATGAAATATTAAAATTTAATGAATTTGTATACCTTGTCTCCTATTAATCTGCCTGTTATCAGTTTATTTCAAAGACACAGCTATCCAATCCGGGAGGATAGAGGGGAAGTCTTTGCTCCCCTGCAGCACACACTCATATATTTCCAAACTGAGAGCACCTAGAAGTAAAAATACCCCAGTGGTAATCAGTACACCAGCACCCAGACCTTTGTTTCTAATACCATTCTCTAATAAAAGGAACCCAGGCTTCCTGAAGAAATGGCCGATTCTAGCCTGGGCAGGGAATATACAAGATGAGCCTGGGATATCTAACAGTGCCAGAAAGTAAGGGCTAAAATCAGTCAGTCTCTCTCTTTCTCTCTCTGTGTCTCTGTGTGTGTCTCTCTCTCTATTCTCTGTATGTGTGTCTCTATGTTTCTCTCTGTCTCTTTCTGTCTCTGTCTCTGTCTCTCTCTCTCAAACACACACACACACACACACACACACACACACACACACACACACACACACAGAGAGAGAGAAGGGGTATAAGAGACAACTGAATTCCCAGTGACCAAAGCTGGAACAATTTGAACAAGAAAATATATGAAGTAGTATTGTATTGTAACACAAAGTATAATATAAATACCCATGAGTTCATCCTGATATAAATAAATAACTGTGGGAGAACAGACAAATCTCCTGTACAGAAGAATTCAGAATAATTAATATAGATACTGCCCCCTCAAGAAGATGGAGCATAACTCCTCACCCCTTAAGTATGGGCTTTTACTTTCCAAAGATTACTGTATGAAAGGGAGATGGGGAAGTAACTTTATAGTCGAGAAGCCTGACTACCTCAGCCATGTTGTCAAGCTCAGTTTCATCTGTGGTAAATCATGTTAACAGCACATACCCTTGATGGGATATGAGAAGGATGTTACTTTACATCTGTGATCTTCCTCTCAAGAAACCATATCGCCATGCTAACCATGGGGAAAACATCTGACAAATCCAGATTGAGTATCTTTCTACAAAATATCTGACTGGTACTCCTCAAAACTGTCAGGGTCATTAAGAACAAGGAAATTCTGAGTTAATGTTCCAGACAAGTGGAGGCTAAGGAGACATGACTGTTGAATGTAATGTGGTATCCTGGAAAGGATTCTGGAACAGAAAAAGGACATTAGGTAAAACTAAGGAATTCTGAATAATATATGGACTTCAGTTAATAATAATGTATCAATATTGGTTCATCAGTTGTGACAAATGTACAATACTATAAGTACAAATGTAAATGTAAGATGTTAATAGGAGAAACTGGATGCTTGGATAGATAGGAACCCTATGTACAATCTTTGCAACTTTTCCACAAATCTAAAACTATTCTAGAATTAAAAGTTTATTTTTAAAAAAGTAATTTAATGAATTCCACCTAAACCCTTAGTCATGTCAGTAACTGTGTATTATCCCCTTTACTGTAAATTTAATTTGTGTTATCAGACAACATGAGATTCTGATGATTTCCTTTCATCCTCTTTATATATTATTTTATAACAGCAATATGAAATTCATGCTAATTCACTCTTCTTTGAAAAATCATTGACCTGTAACTTTCCATGTGAGCATCTGATTAATGCTTAATAAATTTCCAGGGGAAGGGAAAAGAATAGGAATCTAAATGTCCTGATACAAAGCAATTAGCTCATACCCAAGAGAGCCTTTGGGTTTGACATATACTCCTATACTTGTAGATGTTCCTTCTGGGTGTGGGGTGTGCTTCCAGAATGCCCTGGAAGTGGACACACTGTGAATGCAACAGAGAGTCTGCTGGCTCAGAGGTCCTGACGAGCCTCACCACTGTTGAGTGTTCTGACCTGCTCAGGACACACCAAACTGGAACGCCGTCTCCTTCCCCCACCAACACCCAAAGAAAAGTCTTAATCTTAGAGCCTACCCAGAAGAGAGTTCCTAGGCTGTAAATATCTTTAAAAGTCTTTCCAGGGCAGCCTCCAAGGTTCATATCAATATGCCCCTGCGGCCTTAAGGACCCTGGAGAGGAAGCATGCAAGGATGGGTCCTGCAGCCTGGCAACTTCCTTTTGCACTCATATCTGCATGTCACTAAGAGGCCTTCTCAGGGGAGAATAACAGGTGCTGGGTACTCTCTATAGGGTAAGGCTTTACAAGGTTTGATAACTGCTTCTGACAGCAACACCTGTTTTCTTCTCATTAAGCGATCTTGTGCTTTCTGAGCGTTTGAAACTATTTCTGCCTGAGTATCTTCAGTATATTCCCTATCATTTTTTGAAGGTCAGCGATTCTAACTATCCAATGGTGATTATGGAGACTATCTATACAATGAACAGGTGACATAACAGAGAAGAAGGAATTTCACTTGCAATCTATTCTTCACTCCTGCCCTCGAGGAAGCAGGCTGTGCTTTGGTTTTCCTGTTTGTAAATGTCAATTTAATCTAACTCTCAAAGGGGTAAAACATTATCAGATAAGGTTTAAAAAACATCTTGACTTTGGTTAAATATTAAATTTAAATTATTGGGTTACAGTTATATATATATTTATTATGAATATTTATTATACTTATTTAATTTGTATATACATTTTCCAGAAGACATAGTAAGGTGTTAACAGTGGTGGACATGTTTTTATTTAATCATTTTTGCTTAATTTATTTTCTGCAATGCAGTCCATGTACACTAGTAGCAAAAGGCTATTGTTTTTAATCTATGCTAATTTATGCCTTCAGTACATTAAATTTCTCTACCTTCTATCTGCTCCCTGCCTGGCAGAAAAGTGATTTTTTTAAAGGATACTCTATTTAATGAAATAGAAAAGCTGCAAAAATACATACTAACAATGTTAATAAACTGAGTTTTTATTCATAAATAAAATGCTTCTCGAAGTTTTCCATGAGGTATTGGCCTTCAAGATGGAAATTTCCAAACTGTTTTCACTTGCTACTATAAAAATTGCATGAGTGGTCAGGCCTGAACACAGATGGGGAAACTTGGTGATGCCTAGATGACAAAAAGGATAATAAGGCCCATATGCTGAGCTGTTTTCTTTGCACTGCACCTGGTCTATGGGAGCCCAAAGTGCTCCAAAGCTGATGTCGTAATTGGTTGTTGGGAAAATGAGCTTAATGTCACAGAAAGGTCAATCGTAACACTGAAAACCATTTGAAATAACTTCTTATCACTGTACTTTGAACGTAATTTTTTTTTTTTTTTTTTTTTTGCGGTACGCAGGCCTGTCACTGTTGTGGCCTCTCCCGTTGCGGAGCACAGGCTCCGGACGCACAGGCTCAGTGGCCATGGCTCACGGGCCCAGCCGCCTCGCGGCATGTGGGATCCTCCCGGACCGGGGCACAAACCCGTGTCCCCTGCATCGGCAGGCAGACTCTCAACAACTGCACCACCAGGGAAGCCCTGAACGTAATTTTTATACAGTTATTTTGTTCAACTGTTTGCATACCCAGGACAAATAATGAAAGTTTAAATTCTGGAATCCCTGAAAACATTTTTTCAGGAAGTTCCTTACCTCTGCTGCTCTTCCACTCCCATCACAACAGAATGCTAGGAAAGAGGGGAATAATTCCAAACAAGGCCAAGACAAGTTCCTTTTGAAGCCCACTTGGACCATCTGCTGGAGCAGTCCTGTTCTCTCCCTCAAGTTGGCAAAAATGCCTATTTTAATCTAACTAATCAAATAAACAGCAAGTCCAAAATTCTTGTTTCTTAAATCTTAATTCTTCCCTTATACATAATCAAAGTGCCTTGCAGACCTGCTTAACCAGGCTTTGCCACATTCTGGATAGTCTGGGAGTTAGGTAGTAGCTGAAACTAAATAATACGGCCCAGCTCTCAAGTGATTTGCTCAAGTCTAAGTGTCTATCTCCCAAACATTATGACTGCTTTCCTCATTTCCCATGTAAAATTGTACAGAATATATTTAAATATTGCAAAAGTAAAAAAAAAAAGTTCGGTTACAGATTTTTTTTTTTTTTTTTTTTTTTTGCGGTACGCAGGCCTCTTACTGCTGTGGCCTCTCCCGTTGCGGAGCACAGGCTCCGGACGCGCAGGCTCAGCGGCCATGGCTCACGGGCCCAGCCTATCTGCGGCATGTGGGATCTTCCCGGACCGGGGCACGAACCCGTGTCCCCTGCATCAGCAGGCGGACTCTCGACCACTGTGCCACCAGGGAAGCCCCAGTTACAGATTTTTAGAAGATTTTCTTACTTTCTTCAATATTTTCTCAAAACAATGGGCAAAGTAAAAATTTCTCACCTATATGTTATCCAGACATTTGCAGGGAAGAGAACCCTTTGGAAAAGCAGTCTGCGCCTTCACTTGGCATTTGCTTTCTGTACTGAGATTTTGGGTTTTGTTTTATTTTGGTCTTTTGGAAAAATTTTGGAGGTCTGCTTTTTCTGTTGAATCACTCAACCTGCAAACACTTATTAAACACCTACAATCTGCAAAACAATGCAGGCATGACATACTATAAGAAATTCAAATTATAAAGCCTGGTATTAGCTGTTACAGAGTTTATAATCTAGCTGGAAGAAATCAGAAATAAATGTGAAAATTTTAATAGCAACAAGAGATAAAAATAGGTTATAGATCCAATTCTGTGGTTGAATATGATAAAGTTAGAATACTATTATATGGGGGAGTGACATCAGCAAAATCGTGGCATAGGAATTTCTAGTGCTTGCCCCCCGCCAAAAAAACAAACCATCAAATTGAACAATTATCCATGCATGAAAATATTTACCTTCACAGTGCCAAGGATTCCAGGCGAGGGATTACAGCACCTGGGTAAAGCATAGAAATAAGAAAAGATGCAGTGAGGAAGATAGGAAAGATAGATTCACATTATCCCCATCACTCCTCCCCCAAGCCCAGGCCCCCGAACATGGAGAGAGGACCCTCCCCGTGGAAGGAGAGTGAAGGGACCAGCCGCCTTCACCTCAGACCCCAGCACCAGGATGACTCCCACGGCCCTAGCTGGCTCCATGTGGGCTTCTGTGAAACCAGGCCCCGGGCTCACCCCAGTGTCTACTGGCTCCAGCAGCCGCAGGTAACTCCTGAGGCCCCAGGCAGCTCTTGCAGCACCAGGCTCCCAGCTCACCCCCGTGCAGGACAGCTCCCAAGCCCCAGGCTCCAAGTCAGCCCCCACTCCTCCCCTGCAAACCCAGGATCCCAACCGGGCCCAGGGCCAGGCCAATTACCACAGACGCAGGCTTTCAACCTACCCCAGCACCAGGCTGGCTCTCGTGGCCCCAGGCCCCCAGCCCTCTCCAGCACCAAACTAGACTCTGCAGACCTAGACTCCAGATTAGCTCCCTCCACTAGGAATTGCTCCTTTCCCTCCCTGGAGACACTAACCTTAGTTCCTTCCCCTAATGTTAGAAATTATAGTTTTAGCTGCTCTCCCATGCACTTCTGGAAAGAAGAACCACTGCTTTCCTTGCTTGGACTGGAGATGCAGAACTCCTACATCTGGGTTTAGGTGAGCCTGGACTCACTCATATACAGAGAGCTGCATAAATCAGGATAGAGCATGGACTCTAGAACAAAACAGACCTGGGTCTAAATCTCAGCTTCCCTACCTCCTAATTTCTGATCTCTCAATTTTCTCATCTGTACCTTGTTGAGATGTTCTGACAGCTAGGGATAATGAGTCTGGCTTCTTATAAATACCCAACAGCACAGTTACTATTTTCTCAGTCCTTGACTTACTTGCTTAGGTCTCTATTAACAGAATTTGACTAGATGTGATGTTTGCTAGCTCCTTACAGCTCAGTAGGACCCAGTCTTGATTCCCTGTCTACCAGTCCTGAACTGAGTCTGTCAGGGAGAGAGATTAAGGGCAAATCCTTCCACTTCGGAGTCACAGGCAGACAGAAACCCACTGGGCAGTATTATTGAGCTGCATGCTACTGAGGTAACAAAGGTAGGCAAAGAAATTATGATGAACTGGAATTTGTCTTCAGTGTTTGTCTGCCAGCCCCTTTCTTTAATTTCATCTTTTGTTTCGCTTTGCCATTAGTCATCCTGTCTCTCCCCTGGGATCTTTCTTTTTCATTCTATCAATTTTTTTGAACTAAAATCATGGCCTTACAAGTTGAGAGGGACACTGAATACTAAGTCCATCTGTGTCATTTTAGAAGTGAGAAAACTATGGCTCAGATTAGTAATTTGCCCAAGTGAAGCCAGCTTCTTTGTTCCAGACCTGGGATAACCACACAGGTCTCAAGGCTTCTTGGTCACATGCTCGTTCCAGCCTCCCTGCTGTCTTCATATTACAACTGAAGTAAAATCACCAAAGAAAGAAGTCTACAATTCAACGGTATGCTTTGGGAGTTCATTTAATTTTTTTTATTTCTTAATATACATAATAAAGATCAAGGATACATTAAGTATGAGTGTATGCATTTTAATTAAGAGGATATTTTGTTAAGAAGACAGACAACCAATATGAAAGTTTTTAAATTGCAGTGGGTATGTAAATAATGTGGGGGTTTCTTAAGTCCAGAAAGTGAATATCTAGTAATTTACTCAAAAAATTACATTTTCTCTGACACCATCACAGATGATCAGATATTACACAACTAAACTACAGGTAAGGGAAATGGTACCATGAGAAAGTTAATTTTATGTCTAAAATCCCTCCTCTTATGAAAGGAAGGATGAAATAGTCAGTGGTGGAAGGAAGGAAGAAAAAAAGAAAAAGTAGTAGAAAATGCTTATTTCAGAAAAGGTTTAACTCTGCTTCAGGAAGATTTCACAGCAAAGTATCAGCAACAAATTCCAGAAAGCCAAATTTATTATCAATTCAAAAGCAGAAACATTCCTAGCTTCTCTGTATATTTGTAAGATACATGATACTGAGAGTGAAATAGTTAAACCTTATGCCCCTAGGAAGTATTAATAGTATTTCACAGTCAGGATAAAGATGCCCACGCTTCTGCTCAATGGAGAAATCCATTACTGGCTAAGGCTCAATCAAGAAATTACTTTTTCTGCCAAAAGGAACAGAATTTAAAATGCCTTCTCCAGTCCCTATAGAGGTATAAATTAGAGCACTCAGAGCAAGTTTAAGGGAACTATGAAAGGTAAAACTTTTCTTTGTGTAACTACTAGAGATATTTTACAGAGCATATTGTAGAAGTATACTTTCTTACGAATACCATTTATAAAAACTCAATACTTCAAGAGAATATGGAACATACACAAAGAGACTGGTAATTCTGCAAAATAATAGGCAAAGAATAGAATCAACAGAAGTGGAGCAAACAAAAAGAAAAAGAAACCACATTAGACCAGAAAAGGGACCCATTGTCTTAAACCATCCATGAGTTATAATTTTCACCAATAAATACTATAAAGAGAACTTTAAAACACGTGTGTGTGTGTGTGTGTGTGTGTGTGTGTGTGTGTGTCTGTATGTGTAACATCTCTGGAAGATTATACCAGACACTGGTAATAGACGTTGCTTCTGAGTAGGGAAACTGGGGCACAGGGGAGAGAGAGACTTAACATTTCACTGTGTTCCATGTGAATGTATTAACTAGTTTTTTAAAAAGTAAATAATCTTAAATGCATATATATAATATCCAAAAGGATTCACACCAGCATGTTAATAGTGGTTATCTCTGAAAAATACATACTGATTGTTTTTCTTTTCTCTTTTGTATTTTATAGTTGTCAAATTTTCTACAATGAGTGTGTATTAATCTTATAATCACAAAAATATGTACCATTAAATGTCTTTAAAAACATAGAATAGTGAGTAACCAATGAATCAAAATAAATAAAATTAATAATATCAACATTCTTACTGTATAGTATTAGTAGTTGTTGCATATAATTTCACTTAAGTCAACAGTATAGAAAACTAAATACAGTTGTCATTAAACAGTATTCACTTTCAATGAACTTCTTTTTTCTTCATTAATTTCACATCTTAAGGAACTCATCAGGTACAGATACCTGAACTAAGTGGTGCCTACCCTGGACATTTGGGTACCTACCCTGGACATTTGGGTACCTAGGAAGTACAAAACTGGATAAGCAGCACTCCTAACATGCTCTACCATGGCTAACTTCCACATATCACGTGCTCAAGGCTGGCCCTAGAGAAGCAGATGTAGCTGATATAAGAGTAATGTAAAAATTATAATTTCATACATAAAATATCTTTAAAACTTTTATACCTATATCTATTAATGTCTTGGATAAATAGGTGACATGAGGAAGTTTTTAAAATTTTTCATTATATTTCACCAAAGAAAATATACAAATGGCCAATAAGTACCTGAAATAATACTCAACATCATTAGTAATTAGGAAATAAAAATGAAAATCACAAGATACTAGTACACACCCACAAGGATGGCTATAATCAGTAACAGATAATAACACCTGTGCAAGGATGTGGAGAAACGAACACTCATAGATTGCTGATGGGAATTTTAAATTGTGTAGCTGCTTTGGAAAACAGTTTGGTAGTTCCTCAAAAATTTAAACATAGGATTTCCATATGACCCGGGAGTTCTACTTCTACATATATACCCAAGAGAAATAAAAACACACATCCACACAGAAACCTGTACACAAATGTTCAAAGCAGTATTATTCATAATAACCAAAAAGTGGAAACAACATAAATGCCCATCAGCTGATGAATAACTAAACAAAATGTTGTATATCCACCCATACAATGGAATGTCATTCAGCCATAAAAAAGAATGAAGTACTAACACATGTTACAACATGGATGAACCTTGAAAACATTGTGCTTAAATTAAAGAAGCCAAAAACAGAAGACCATATGTTGTATGATAACATAGATATGAGATGTTCAAAGATAGAAAATAGATTAGTGGTTGCCAGGGGCTGAGAGGAAGTGAAAATGAGGAGTGACTGCTAATGGATACAGAGCTCCTTTTGGGGGTGATGAAAGTGTTCTGGAATTAGTGGTGATGATTGCATTGCCTTGTGAATATGCTAGAAACTACTGAATTGTACATTTTAAAGGGGTGAATTTTATGGTATGCGAATTATATCTCAATGATTTTTTCAAATTTCATTATGAGCTGCATGCCCAAGGTCAGGGTATCAACCTGGTCAAGTTTATTGACCCACGGGCATAAGGATCATGTGGGCTGATTCTTTGGGAGACAAGGGTGTTATTGTTACTTATTAAATAGAATATTAAAACTAATGCAATACAGACCATATTTAAAATCTCCTCAGGGATATGCTAGTTCTTAAATTTTATTTTGGAACTTATTACCAAAAGAAAAGTAATATGACACACAAACAAGAGCAAATATGCTTTTTCACAGACTTTCATTATAATAGCATAGGGGTGCTGGTTATTTTTAGAGTTCTTATCACCAATGACAGTGAAAATTGATAGCAATGTGGCCTCAAATATTAATTTGACTCATAAAGCAAGTGTCTGGCAGTATACACGAATATGGCCATAGCCTGACTTCTAATATTCATCAATACATCTTGTATATTTTACACACAGATTATGCAGAATCCGTATTTTAATTACTGTAAACTAAACATTATTATGACTAATTTTTAAATTAGAATCCTTTTTCATGTTGAGAGTATACTGCAGTTATTAAATTTCTATGTATTATTGACATATTTAAATGAAAACATCTAAATTCTCTTGGTTTTTCTCCTGAATTATTTGGTTAATATTTTGTTAATATAATATTGTAAGAGGACAATAAAATTAATGAATAACAGTTCTCCACCCCTCATTTCCCTCTTCCTCCCCTACACACATGAAGTACTCACAGTTTTATTTAAAAGTGTTAGTGCCAATTAAATGTTTTTACTTAGCATTTCATTAGGAAATTTTTTAATGCCAATAAAGTTGATTTTACCTTATAATACTGAATTAGTTATCTACTGTTACATAACAAATTACCGCAAATCATAGTGATTAAAAACAAAAACATTGGGCTTCCCTTGTGGCGCAGTGGTTAAGAATCCGCCTGCCAATGCAGGGGACACGGGTTCGAGCCCTGGTCCAGGAAGATCCCACATGCCATGGAGCAACTAAGCCCGTGTGCCACAACTACTGAGCCGGCACACCTAGAACCCGTGCTCTGCAACAAGAGAAGCCACCGCAATGAGAAGCCCACGCACCGCAATGAAGAGTAGCCTCCGCTCGCCACAACTAGAGAAAGCCCGCGTGCAGCAACGAAGACCCAACGCAGCCTAAATAAATAAATAAATTTTTTAATTAAAAAAAGAAATTTAGGGCTTCCCTGGTGGCGCAGTGGTTGAGAGTCCGCCTGCCGATGCAGGGGACGCGGGTTCGTGACCCGGTCCGAGAAGATCCCACATGCCGCGGAGCGGCTGGGCTCGTGAGCCATGGCCGCTGAGCCTGCGCGTCCGGAGCCTGTGCTCCACAACGGGAAAGGCCACAGCAGTGACAGGCCTGCGTACAGCAAAAAAATAAAAAGAAAATACATAAAAAGAAAAAAAGAAATTTATTATCTCACTGTTTTCGTGGGTCTGGAGTTTCAGAGCTGGGTGGTCTGGCTCAGGAGTTCCCATGAGTTTGCTGGAGCTTCAGCTGAAGGCTTGACTGGGACTACAGGATCCATTTCTACACCAGTTCTGCTACATGGCTGTTGGCAGGAGACCTCAGTTCCTCACTGTACATAGAGCTGTTTGGTATATTCCCCCAAAGCCAGTGACCCAAGAGAGAAAGCATGGAGGCAGCCATGATGCTTCTTATGATATAGTTTTAGAAGTCACAACCATCATAATATGCACTGTATTTTATCATTAGAAGTGTATCTCTAAGTCCAGCCCACTCTTAGAAATTAGATTCCACTTTTAGAAGAGAAGGATGTCAAAGAATTTGTAGACATATTTTTAAATCTTTGAAATCAATCAATCAGCATGAGTGTATAGTTAATGCAGTATAAATAAATTTCATGTTGTATTAATTTGGCTCCAAATTTCACTTGACTAATTTTAGTTCTTTTTTTAAAAATTAATTAATTTATTTTTTCAGTAGATTTGAAAGGTTTCTTTATTTCAAATCAAGAGATCTAATAAGAGAATCACTTGTCAACAGGCATTCTGTGCACCTTATCACATGCAAATTTTATAGACTAATGTTGCTGACCATAATCACTTTAGGGAAATGTTTCGCTAATAGAAATAAAGACTAAATATATTTAACTATGTCATAGAATATATTTCAGAGTAGGCTTAGAATCTGTTTTTTGGTTTTTTCACACACACACACTGTATTTTATTTTTACAAGAGATAAATAAACTGACACCAAGTATTGTAAATGGATGACCACAACAAAAGCAACAATGATTGCAATTAGAAACACACTCACACTATGTCGCAATATTGACATTCATTCCAGGAATCCTCCACTGTAACAGGTCCTTTACTTTGCAGTGGAAATTGATTTGTATATTTTTTGCCTCTGAGTCCTTGTGGGATTTTTTTTTTATTCAAACAGAAAGTCACAAAAATTATAATCATCCTCATCAGTTCACTCAGTCCCATGTAATTAATTTTTTTTTCATCTTGATCTTTTGTTAGCACTTTTATGAATTCATCAGTTTCCATTAGAGTTCTGAAAATGCTTATTCATTCAGTTCAGCAGTATAGTCAGTTACCAGAAACCTGTACTTGTCAGAGTCTTTTCCATGAATTCCTTGAAGATTAAACCCTTTTATGGGAACATTTTTGCAAAAGCATCAGAGTACACCCAGGACCGTCTGTAAAATGACCACGGTTAAAGATTTCTTTTTTTTTTTTTTTTTTTGCATTACGCGGGCCTCTCACTGCTGTGGCCTCTCCCGTTGAGGAGCACAGGCTCCGGACGCGCAGGCTCAGCGGCCATGGCTCACGGGCCCAGCCGCTCCGCGGCATGTGGGATCTTCCCAGACTGGGGCACGAACCTGTGTCCCCTGCATCGGCAGGCGGACTCTCAACCACTGCGCCACCAGGGAAGCCCAACGGTCAAAGATTTGATGAAAGTTCATAATAATGCAATTCACAAGGAAATTTAGTTATTTCTGAGATATACATTTTAAAGTAAAGGAAGTTCTATATTAGGATTCTAATTATTTTGTTTGAATTTTTTTTTCTCTATTTCATATATCACTTTTCTGTAAAGAAAAAAAGTCAAGATTTAACAATAAAAGCAATGTGACAGAGACTATTAATTCTCCTAAAATATACATGTGCTTCTGTATATGTCATAGCCTTCCCTACAGTTAGATTGGGGCCACACATCAAGTCCTAGCCAATAAATTGTAAACAGAAGTGATGTCATATTCAAGCCGAGACAGTTAAAAGCTGAGTCGCCTTTTCAAGCCCTCTTTTCTCTCCCAAAGCAACTTTGAATAGTGCATGTTCCAGTTCTATAAGAAGACACCTCAATCATTATTGAACTATATTGTGAATGAAAAGTAAACATTTATTTTGTTAGGCCACTAAAGTGTGAGGATTAATTTGTTAGCTAGCATAGCATAACAGAGCATAAAGTGACTAATTCATACTGCTAATACTTTAAATATTTAAAAGTACAATTTTTAAGTCCTAAACAAATGTTTTTATCCTTATTAGAAATTAAGATATTTCCTTTCAAGAACAAATAAAAGCAACTGACACTAGAATATTTAAATCCAGTCAATGGAGCATCATACTGTATGCCAGTTAATTATTACCCAATGGGTAGAATCAAAGAAAAATAGCCTCGAGAACAAAGAAGCTATGAGGAAAAATTAACGGCGGCAATTTAATCTCAGAAAAACCCAGAGATTAAGGGAAATAGTAAAAGACGTTCATGACTTTATGTGAAATTCACTCTAAACTGATATTTCTTAAAGCTAAATCCAAGGCTTAAAACATAATTCATGGAAGAAACAAGAAAAAGAAACAGCTAAATTTGCACATTCCTAGTCTTTGGAGGCTAAAATCTGAGATAAATAATGTTTTACACATGGCAAGACTTAGGGTTATGTACATACTAACTAATCGAAAATTAAATTCCTAAATCCAATCATTATTGTTTAGAAATCTTATCACATGTGTCTTTTGGTGTGGAGGATAGTTGAACAAGGGAGGTGAAGAAGATGATGTTGACAAAAGAACAAGTGAAAAAATGGGAATTAAAAAAACTAACAACAAAGGAAAATCAGGAAAGACTGGTAAATCATTGGAAGAGGGAACTAGATTATTTTATTTTATTTTATTTACAGTAGGTCCTTGTTGATTATATATTTTAAATATTGCAGTGTGTACATGTCAATCCCAAAGTCCCACCCTATTATTTTAAATAAAGAAAAAATGAGTACTGATGATGAATTCAATCCCATTCAAAAAGAAAAAAGGCCCAGTGAATTGCTATTTTATTTTTTGCCTGCAGATGGCAGCTCTAGCTAAATATTAACAGATATTCCAAAGTATTTCTGTACTATCCTCACGTAGGTAATCCTGAGAATTCAACCTAGGCTCTCACTTTAAAAAGAAAAAAAAAGAAGCCAAAATTGTATTTCTGTCACTTCTTAATACAGTACTAAAATAGGAATTTTTCAAAATCTTTCATGGTTTTTGTCACTTTGCTAAATAGCATATTTTTATTACAATTTCAATTGCTTGCTGTAGTACATACAGAAATATGGTTGATTTTTGTATTTTGATCTTATATCCTGAAATTCTGCTAAATTCACTTATTGACATTAGTATTTTTTTGTAGATTCATTGGGATTTTTTATCTACAGGTTCATGTCATCTTCGAATAAAGACAAGGATGCCTATGGCCAATATGCATATATATTATTTCTCTCTCCCTCTCTCCCCCTCTTTGTCTATTTCACTGTCTAGGACTTCCAGTTTAATAGAAATGGTGAAAGCCAACATCCTTGCCTGGTTCTTCATCTTAGCAAAAAAGTATTCATTCACTCTTTCACCATTAAGTGTGATTATAGCTGTAGGTATTTTATAGAGTTCCTTTATCAAGTTGAGAAAGTTTCCTTCTTTTCCTAGTTTGCTGAAAATTTTTATAATGCATGGATGTTAAATTGGTGAAATGCTTTTGTTGTTGTCGTTGTTGTTGGAGTAATGGCTTAAGTATTTATTTTCTGCTTTTAACTTTATTTTTAAATTTTTTTTCGCACACACACACTGTATTTTATTTTCACAAGAAATAAACTGACACCAAGCATTGCAAATGGATGACCACAACAGAAGCAACAATGATTGCAATTACCAAACACGAAACACACTCATACTATGTCATAATATTGACATTCAGTCCAGTAATCCTCCACTGTAGCAGCTCCTTTACTTTGCAGTGAAAATTGATTTGTATATTTTTTGCCTCTGAGTCCTTGTGGGATTTTTTTAATTATTATTCAAACAGAAAGTCACAAAAATTATAGTCATCCTCATCAGTTCACTCAGTCCCATGTAATTAATTTTTTTATCTTGATCTTTTGTTAGCACTTTTATGAATTCATCAGTTTTCCATTAGAGTTCTGAAAATGCTTATTCATTCAGTTCAGCAGTATAGTCAGTTACCAGAAACCTGTACTTGTCAGAGTCTTTTCCATGAATTCCTTGAAGATGAAACCCTTTTATGGCAACATTTTTGCAAAAGCATCAGAGTACACCCACGACTGTCTGTAAATGACAAAAGACTTAAAAATGACCACGGTTAAAGATTTGATGAAAGTTCATAATAATGCAATTGACAAGGAAATTTAGTTATTTCTGAGATATACATTTTAAAGTAATAACTAGAATTATGACTTATAACATTATACCAGAACTTATAAGATTTTTAGAAATTTCATGTAATGTCTGAAACATTTATATTAACATATTTCTATACAAATAACCCAAAGAAAGTTTAGTATTAGTTGTTTTTTTGTTTGTTTTTTTTATACTGCACGTTCTTACTAGTCATTAATGTTATACACATCAGTGTATACATGTCAATCCCAATCGCCCAATTCAGCACACCACCATCCCCACCCCACCGCAGTTCTCCCCCCTTGGCATCCATACGTTTGTTCTCTACATCTGTGTCTCAACTTCTGCCCTGCAAACTGGTTCATCTGTACCATTTTTCTAGGTTCCACATACATGCATTAATATACGATATTTGTTTTCCTCTTTCTGACTTACTTCACGCTGTATGACAGTCTCTAGATCCATCCATGTCTCAACAAATGACTCAATTTCGTTCCTTTTTATGGCTGAGTAATATTCCATTGTATATATGTACCACATCTTCTTTATCCATTCGTCTGTCGATGGGCATTTAGGTTGCTTCCATGTCCTGGCTATTGTAAAGAGTGCTGCAACGAACATTGGGGTGCATGTGTCTTTTTGAATTATGTTTTTCTCTGGGTATATGCCCAGTAGTGGGATTGCTGGATCATATGGTAATTCTATTTTTAGTTTTTTAAGGAACCTCCATACTGTTCTCCATAGTGGCTGTATCAATTTACATTTCCACCAACAGTGTAAGAGGGTTCCCTTTTATCCACACCCTCTCCAGCGTTTGTTGTTTGTAGATTTTCTCATGATGCCCATTCTAATTGGTGTGAGGTGATACCTCACTGTAGTTTTGATTTGCATTTCTCTAATAATTAGTGATGTTGAGCAACTTTTCATGTGCTTCTTGGCCATCTGTATGTCTTCTTTGGAGAAATGTCTATGTGGGTCTTCTGCCCATTTTTGGATTGGTTCTTTGCTCTTTTAATATTGAGCTGCATGAGCTGTTTATACATTTTAGAGATTAATCCTTTGTCCATCGATTCGTTTGCAAATATTTTCTCCCATTCTGAGGGTTGTCTTTTCGTCTTGTTTATGGTTTCCTTTGCTGTGCAAAAGCTTTGAACTTTCATTAGGTGCCATTTGTTTATTTTTGTTTTTATTTCCATTACTCTAGGAGGTGGATCAAAAAAGATCTTGCCGTGATTTATGTCAAAGAGTGTTCTTATTTTAAAGTCTATTTTACCTAATATGAGTATTGCTACTCCAGCTTTCTTTTGATTTCCATTTGCATGGAATATCTTTTTCCATCCCCTCACTTTCAGTCTGTATGTGTCCCTAGGTCTGAAGTGGGTCTCTTGTAGACAGCATATAGATGGGTCTTGTTTTTGTATCCATTCAGCAAGCCTGTGTCTTTTGGTTGGAGCATTTAATCCATTCACGTTTAAGGTAATTATCGATATGTATGTTCCTATGACCATTTTCTTAATTGTTTTGGGTTTGTTTTTGTAGGTCCTTTTCTTCTCTTGTGTTTCCCACTTAGAGAAGTTCCTTAAGCATTTGTTGTAGAGCTGGTTTGGTGGTGCTGAATTCTCTTAGCTTTTGCTTGTCTGTAAAGCTTTTGATTTCTCCATCAAATCTGAATGAAATCCTTGCCGGGTAGAGTAATCTTGGTTGTATGTTCTTCCCTTTCATCACTTTAAGTATATCATGCCACTCCCTTCTGGCTTGTAGAGTTTCTGCTGAGAAATCAGCTGTTAACCTTATGGGAGTTCCCTTGTATGTTATTTGTTGTTTTTCCCTTGCTGCTTTCAAGAATTTTTCTTTGTCTTTAATTTTTGGCAGTTTTATTACTATGTGTCTCAGCGTGTTTCTCCTTGGGTTTATCCTGTATGGGACTTGCTGCGCTTCCTGCACTTGGGTGGCTACTGCCTTTCCCAAGTTAGGGAAGTTTTCGACTATAATCTCTTCAAATATTTTCTCGGGTCCTTTCTCTCTCTCTTCTCCTTCTGGGACCCCTATAATGCGAATGTTGTTGTGTTTAATGTTGTCCCAGAGGTCTCTTAGGCTGTCTTCATTTCTTTTCATTCTTTTTTCTTTATTCTCTTCCACAGCAGTGAATTCCACCATTCTGTCTTCCAGGTCACTTATCCGTTCCTCTGCCTCAGTTATTCTGCTGTTGATTCCTTCTAATGTAGGTTTCATTTCAGTTATTGTATTGTTCATCTCTGTTTGTTTGTTCTTTAATTCTTCTAGGTCTTTGTTAAACATTTCTTGCATCTTCTCAATCTTTGCCTCCATTCTTTTTCCAAGGTCCTGGATCATCTTCACTACCATTATTCTGAATTCTTTTTCTGGAAGGTTGCCTATCTCCACTTCATTTAGTTGTTTTTCTGTGGTTTTATCTTGTTCCTTCATCTGGTATATAGACCTCTGCCTTTTCATCTTGTCTATCTTTCTGTGAATGTGGCATGAAATACTTTTTTTTCCTGCATCTATTGAGAGGATCATATGGTTTTTCTTTTTAGTCTATTGATATGGTGAATTACACTGATTAGTGAACATGAACCAAGCCCACAGTCCTGGGATAATCCAACTTAGTTATGATGTTTTATCCTTTTTATATATTTCTGGATTTTATTAGCTAATATTTTACTGAAGATATTTGCATCCATGTTTATGTGATATATTAGTCTTAAATTGTCTTTTCTTGAAATGTCTTTGATCTGGAATCAGAGTGAATGCTAGTCTCATAAAATGAGTTGGGAAGTATTCCTTTCTCTTCTATTTTCCAAAAACATTTGAGTAAAATTGGTATATTTCTTCCTTAAATGTTTGGTAGAATTTACCAGTGAAGCTATCTGAGCATGGAGTTTTCTTTGTAGGGAGGGTTTTAATTACAAATTCAATTCAGTCTAACAATGTCTGCCATCAAGTTGGGATGTTTGAAGCATTTATAGTTAATGTACTTATTTATATGACTGAATTTAAACCTACCACCTTGTTATTTTTTCCTTTTTCTCCAGCAGTGGACTGTCATTGTTTGTTACTTTATGGGTAGTTTATGGTGGGATGTAGAGGGTTCTTATTTCTCCTGCCCATCCTCAGCCTTAGGCAGGCCATGTGTACCCAGGTGTTTAGGTGTAGGCTTTCCCAATTCTTCTGTCCCTCCCAGCTCTAGGAATCAAACTCTTGGGAGTCTTAGGCTGGAGAAGGTTTTCTGCCTCTTCTCCAGCAGCATACAGCTCTTCTTCCCAGTACAAGACTCGTGGTTGGGCAGAGGAGTTTCCTGTCCTTCTCACTGTGGCATATGGCTTTTGCTTCTGTCCCTTCCTCAGCAGCACTATACCTATGCCTGGGCCCTGGGAGTAGAATGGTTTCCTGCCCATTCCCCAGAGGTTTACAGCTTTTACTTTGCATGTGAGAAAAGTCTAGAAAGTGGACAGATTTTCACCAAGGACATGCTCTTAGATCTCCTGGCCTATACCCAAGATTGTACCCACAGTCTTTTTTGTGAACACCAGGTAGAGACCAATGGACAAGAATTGACAAATTAATGACTCAAAAGTTCCTATATACCCTAAACTGTCAGGGTAGCCCCCACTCAGCTTTAAGGTTTTGTTAAAACTTTAACTGTTTTCTTTTTCCTGCTTTTATGACAACAACCTCTTCTGTCTATGCTCTGCAAAAGGTGAAACAGGTTGTCTGTGCCATTTCTCCATGGCGAGACTTGTCACCCTTTAGAATTTACCTGTTTGCCTTGCAACCTCAGTTCTCTGATGGGTTTGATAAGTTATTACCTGGCTTTTTTCTCATTGTTAGGATGCAAGTGACACTTTTTTTTTTTTTTTTTTGGCCGTGGGAGATGTGCAAGGAGATAGATGAAACAAGACTGGCAAAATGAGTGATGGCAGATGGAGATTAATATTTTTTTTTCTAATTCTGTATATGTTTGAAATTTTCCAGAAGAAAAAGTTTTTGAATAATTGCCTGAAGATTGAAACACTTTAGAGATTAGGCTTCATATTCTAGAAACTGCTTTATAATTAATATTTATTCTAAAATAGAAGAGTCTTTGATAAACTGTATTTATAAAGTAAAGGATTTCACCTCTGAAAGCAGAAGGATGTTAGAAAGAGTGGTGAGGAATTTGCCCTAATAATTAACTCAGAAGCTCTGATTATTGCATTTCCATCCCATGACCTCTGCAATCTTCTTGTTTGCCAATGTTGCTAACTTCACTCAGTGTAAAGAAGTTAATTTTCTTGTCAACTGAACTTTGAGTCTTTTTATTACCAGTTATTACAGATACTTGTTGAGATTTCAATCCTGGGAGAAAAGACCCCAAGGATGAAGAAATTTTATTAAATACTCCAGCCCTTAATAAAAAGATTCTATTTCTAATTTTATTTTTTTATTGAAGTATAGTTGATTTACGATGTTGTGTTAATTTCTGCTGTACAGCAAAGTGACTCAGTTATACACATATATACATTCTTTTTTTTGTATTCTTTTCCATTATGGTTTATCCCAGGAGATTGGATATAGTTCCCTGTGCTATACAGTAGGACCTTGTTGTTTATCCAGTCTAAATGTAATAGTTTGAATCTACTAACCCCAAACTTCCAGTCCATCCTTCTCCCTCCCCGCTCCCCCTTGGCAACCACAAGGCTGTTCTCTATGCCTGTGAATCTGTTTCTGTTTTGTAGATAGGTTCATTGTTTCCATATTTTAGGTTCCACATATAAGTGATATCATGTTATTTGTCTTTCTCTTTCTGACTTACTTCACTTAGTATGATAATCTCTAGTTGCATCCATGTTGCTGCAAATGGCATTATTTCATTCTTTTTTATGACTAAGTAGTATTCCATTGTATATTTGTACCACATCTTCTTTCCTCATTCATCTGTTGATGGACATTTAGGTTGTTTCCATGTTTTTGCTATTGTGAATAGTGCTGCTATGAACATAGGGGTGCATGTATCTTTTTGAATTATAGTTTTGGGAGGTATATGCCCAGGAGTGGGATTGCTGGATCATATGGTAAATCTATTTTTAGTTTTCGGAGGAACCTCCATACTGTTTTCCATTGTTGTCTGTACCAACTTACATTCCCACCAACAGTGTAGGAGGGTTCCCTTTTCTCCACACCCTCTCCAGCATTTGTTATTTGCAGACTTTTTAATGATGGCCATTCTGACCAGTGTGAGGTGGTACCTCACTGTAGTTTTGATTTGCATTTTTCTAATAATTAGTGATGTTGAGCATCTTTTCATGTTCCTACTGGCCATCTGTATGTCTTCTTTGGAGAAATGTCTATTAAGGTCTTCTGCCCATTTTTCAATTGGGTTGTTGGTTTTTTTGTTGTTGACTTGTATAAGCTGTTTGTATATTTTGAAGATTAAGCCCTTGTCAGTTGCATCATTTGCAAATATTTTCTCCTGTTCCATAGGTTGCCTTTTTGTTTTAGTTTTAGTTTTAGTTTTTTTATGGTTTCCTTTGCTGTGCAAAAGCTTGTAAGTTTGATTAGGTCCCATTTGTTTATTTTTGTTTTTATTTCTATTGCCTTGGGAGACTGACCTAAGAAAACACTGATACAACCTATGTCAGAGAATGTTTTGCCTATGCTATGTTTCCTTCTAGGAGTTTTATGGTATCATGTCTTATGTTTGTCTTTAGGCCATTTTGAGTTTATTTTTGTGCATGGTGTCAGGGTGTGTTCTAACTTCATTGATTTACATGCAGCTGTCCAACTTTCCCAGTATCATTTGCTGAAGAGACTGCTTTTTTCCCATTGTATAGTCTTGCCTCCTTTGTTGAAGATTAATTGACTGTAGGTGTGTGGGTTTAGTTCTGGATTCTTCATTCTGTTCCATTGATCTGTATGTGTGTTTTTGTACCAATACCACACTGTTTTAATTACTGTAGCTTTGTAGTATTGTCTGAAATCTGGGCGAGTTATGCCTCCTGCTTTTTTTTCCTCATGATTGCTTTGGCAATTCTGGGTCTTTTATGGTTCCATATAAATTTTTGGATTATTTGTTCTAGTTCTGTGAAAAATGTCATGGGTAATTTGATAGGGATCACATTAAATCTGTAGATTGCTTTGGGTAGTATTGCCATTTTAACAGTATTAATTCTCCCATTCCAAGAGCATGGGATATCTTTCCATTTCTCTGAATCTCCTTTAATTTCCTTTACTAATGTTTTATAGTTCTCAGTGTATAAGTCTTCCACCTCCTTGGCCAGGTTTATCCTAGGTTTGTTTGGTTTTTTTTTTTTTTTTTGGTGCAATTTTAAAAGGTTTGCTTTTTACATTCCCTTTCTGATATTTCATTATTAGTGTAAAGAAATACAACTGATTTCTGAATGTTAATCTTGTATCCTGCTTCTTTGCTGAAGATTCTCCTATTTCTTAAACCACTCTCTCTGGCTTCTTTTTCTTTGCATAACCCCAATGCTCCTTGACTGCCAGTCCACTCTATAGCACTGACCATATATAAGGTGCGTAGTATGTGCCAGGCGCTGTGGCAGATACTTTTATACATATTACCTTCACATCATACAGCCTCTCCTCCATTTCTACAGGTTCTCTTGTTGACCTCATCTGTTGCTCTGCCTCAAATCTCAATTCTAGCATCTCTAGGTCTGCCCTTTGTCCACAGGTCTAGGGCCACATTCCCAACAGATGGACTTCTTCATATTGTCCTCTCTTGTCCCTCAAACTTGATATGTCTGACACAGAAATACTTATGCCATTCCAGCTGCCATTTTATATCATGCCAGAAAATATGTGCTAAAAAATTACCACAGAAAATATTAAAACATATTTCAAGTCACACTAAATATTGAAAAAATTCTATATACCTCAAACCCTACAAAGTTGTATTTTTTAATGATGTGACATTCCTTATCTATGTTATTGACCATGCTAAAAGGGAAATAACTCTTACCTTTTGGCAAAATAGCTGAAGAATTATCACAAAATATATTAAATATTCACTATAAGCTGAAAATATGAAAATGTAATTCCTAAAAAGGATGAACTCTCAAGAATTTGGGGGAAGAGCTTAATAAAAATCATTCTCTGAGTTAACTTTCACAATGTTAGAGTGTTCTCCCAAATTAAACTGCTCCTTAATTTTATCAAAGGGAATAAATATAAAGATAACTTTGGGTATTTTTTATTGTTGTCTATAATGGTGTCATGCTATGTAACTGAAGAGTAATGATCATTATAGGGTCTAAAATAAGAAAGCCAAAGAGCAATGTTTGTCAATATTTATCAACTTTATTCATATCAGAAGGTAACTTGATTGACCAATTCAAGCATTTGAATCAGATTCACTTTGTCTTTTTTTTTAATTTTTTATTTATTTGTATTTATTTTTGGCTGTGTTGGGTCTTCATTTCTATGCGAGGGCTTTCTCTAGTTGCAGCAAGCGGGGGCCACTCTTCATCGCGGTGCATGGGCCTCTCACTATTGTGGCCTCTCTTGTTGCAGAACACAGGCTCCAGACGCGCAGGCTCAGTAGTTGTGGCTCATGGGCCCAGTTGCTCCACGGCATGTGGGATCTTCCCAGACCAGGGCTCTAACCCATGTCCCCTGCATTGGCAGGCAGATTCTCAACCACTGCGCCACCAGGGAAGCCCTCACTTTGTCTTTATATAATAGTAAGAAGCTCTTCTGGTTTGATGACAACTCTCCACAGGTCCACCCAGCTACCTTTCCTTTTTGCTGTACCAGATGGTCCTTCTTTTTTTTTTTTTTTTTAATTAATTAATTAATGGCTGTGTTGGGTCTTCATTTCTGTGCTAGGGCTTTCTCTAGTTGTGGCAAGTGGGGGCCACTCTTCATTGTGGTGCACGGGCCTCTCACTATCGCAGCTTCTCTTGTTGCAGAGCACAGGCTCCAGACGCGCAGGCTCAGTAATTGTGGCTCACGGGCCCAGTTGCTCCGCGGCATGTGGGATCTTCCCAGACCAGGGCTCAAACCTGTGTCCCCTTCATTGGCAGACAGATTCTCAACCAATGCGCCACCAGGGAAGCCCAGATGGTCCTTCTTATTGGGAAGAAATGCAATCAAAAACCAACTCCAAGATAACTGAAAAATTGAATTCCTGTGCCTTAAAGCTAAGACCTGGGCCTTCAACCACAGGTGACTGATCCATTTATAACACAGCCCCTCCCTAGGGCTGAACAAGCAGAATCTAGTTTCCCCTTTCCCTGCCACATCTTATAGTCACCTTCATTTGTGTAAAATTCTGCTTGGTATGACCTAATGAAGTGTTCCAATTTTTATTACAGGCCTAGAATTCTGCTCTTCATTCAAACAGTAAATACATTTGCATTTGCCTGAAATACTTGAATGGATTTTTTATAAAATTTATTTTAAGAAAAATTATCAATGTCTTGTTAAAATACTTGAATTTGTAAAAGGAGAGAAAAGTCCATAACTTTGTTATTTTAATACAGCTGTTATCATTTTTTTGTGTTCTAGTCAAACTGCTTTGCAAAAGAGTGACAACAGTTGACAACTCAGGAATGTATGTATACAGTGGCAATTTTTTTCAGTAAAAGGCCAGACAGTAAATATTTCAGGCTTTGCAGGCCATACAGTCTGATGGAACTATGTGACTCTGCTTTTGTGGTACAAAAGCAACCATAGACAATACAGAAACAAGTGTGGCTCTGTTCTAATAAAACTATGAACATTAAAATCTGAATTTCACATAATTTTCATGTGTCACAAAATATTACTCTTTCTTAATTTTCTCTCAGCATTTAAAAATGTAAAATACAGTCTTGACTTGTGGACCATACAAAAGTCAGTAGCAGGTTGGCTATCCCTGGCTCATAGATGGCTAGCCCTGTTTAAGACCTTATCTCTAGTTGTGAACCATGTCCTGAGCTCCACAGCCACAATTTCGGCTTTTTCCTGAACATCCCAACAGCACCTCAAACCAAAACCATTTCAAACCTAACTCAGAACATATGTCTCATCTAAACTGTTTGCTTGTCTCAAATCTCCTATTTCTGTTCATGGAACACTGTCTCCCAGTCATCCAGACCTGAAGTTTAAAAATCATTCACTACCCTTGTCAAGTCCTGTCCTGTCTCAAATATGTCTCCAGTTTGCAATTCCCACACCCAGCATCCGAGTTCAGGCTTTCATTGTTTAGCCTGCATTGTTATTGCAGTACTATAATTGGTTTCCATGCTTCTAGCACTCCAATGTATCTAATATATTGTTGTCAGAATACGCTTCCTAAAGGGCTGCTCTAATTATGTCACTACGGAACACTATCTTAAAACTCTGTGTAACTCTATTGCTTGTCAAATTAAATACAAACTTTTCAACTAGCTTTCAAGACCATCCAAAACATCCCAAATATCTTTCTAGTCTTGCTTCACCCTAAACCTTTGTTCATTCATTCAACAAAAGTGAAGGAGCACCTATTAAGTACCAAGGCACTGTGCTGGATACACAAGGGGATACAATGATGAGCAAAAACCCCATGACCTCTGCCTTCATAGAGTTTACAGTATAGTTGTGGAAAAAGACATGAGTCAAATAATCACTTAAAAGGTATAAGAAGAACATGAAGCAATATTTTCAAAGTACTGAAAGAAAAGAACTTCAAATCTAGGGCTTTACATAAAACTAAACTATTATCTAAGTGTGTGGCTGAAATAATGATTCTTTCATGCACATAAGCATCAGAACATTCATCACATAAAGACCACCTTTGAAAACACTTCTAGAAGTGCTCCGGCAATAAAAAAACAAAAACAAAAACCTCTGGAGGCTTTGAGATCTATGGGAGGCAGGTCTACTTTAAACTTTGATAGGCCTGATTGTGGTGATATTTTACAGCTGTATACATATGTCAAAGCTTATAAAATTGTACTTTAAATATGTGCAGTGTATGTATGTCAATTATACCTCAATAAAACTGGCAAATATTTGGTAGGAAAAATATTTTAATGTTAATGTACAGTTTAAAGTAAAAATAAAAGGAAAAAGAGAATAAAAGATACACCTAGGTTATTTTTTAAATCCATAAATAAATGTAAAAATATGACTGTGACTATAGAGAGAGCATAGATGCTCCACCCCTTTTCCCATATCTTGCCCTATTCATCTCTTCCATCTTAGGAATGGCTGTTCCTAAGTTATAGCCGTTCATAATTAACCAGTGATCTAGTAAACAAAATGTTTCTCTGAGTTCTGTGGGGCGCTTTGCAACTTAATCAAACCAAAGGAAGAGTTCATGGGAACCTTCAATATACAGCCGGTTGGTCACAAGCACAGGTAACAACCTGGGCTTGCGGTTGGCATCTGGAGTAGGGAGGGATTAGGGAGTACTGTGGAACTGAGCCCTCGACTTGTGGAATCTGATGCTGTCTCTGGGTAGATAAGGTAGAATTGTAGAATACCCAGCTGGTGTCAGAGCATTGCTTGTTAGAGGTGTGGGGACAAAATCTCCACCCCCATAACTTAGAATTGGGTGCTCAGAACTAAACCCTCCCCCCAATTTACAAATTAGGAGCCTGAGGCACAGAAAAGCTAAGTGTCTTGCCTGAGGTCATACCGCCCGTGAGTAGTAGAACTGGGATTACAAACCAAAGTAATCTGGTTCAAGGGTCCACACTCTTAACTATGAAATTAATAGATGATGAGAGAAGAGAAAGAATTTCAAGCAGATGAAACAATACATGAAAATACCCCATGTGCTTGGGGAGTATGGGGATTCAACGTAGGCCAGTGTGGCTAGGGCAGAGAGGGGAAAGAAACGTGAAGATCTCTCTGAGAGGAAGTAGAGGCCTATTATGCAAAACCTTCTAAACCAGGTTGCAGAATGTTGTCTTTATTCTTAGAACAATGGATACCATTTAAGTCTTGTAAGTAAGAACTAATAGGAATTTTGAAGATATTATTTTGGTTTCAATGTGGAAAAGAGATTAGAGAGGGCTAGAGTGGATGTGAATAAACTCATTATTGCAGTTGTACACTTGAGATATGTTGATAGTTGAACTATGATAAAAGTCAGCTTGGGGCTTCCCTGGTGGTGCAGTGGTTGAGAGTCTGCCTGCCGATGAAGGGGACACGGGTTCGTGCCCTGGTCTGGGAACATCCCACATGCCGCGGAGCGGCTGGGCCCGTGAGCCATGGCCACTGAGCCTGCGCATCCGGAGCCTGTGCTCCGCAACGGGAGAGGCCACAGCAGTGAGAGGCCCGCGTACCGAAAAAAAAAAATTAAAAAGTCAGCTTGAAGAAAGAAAGGCAAGCTGGAAATAAACATCTTACTGCATAACTCAGAAGTCTTTTCCTTTGTAATAATTAGAGGCAGATTGATATTGGGAGGGAATGGATCTGCTCCGAAACTCTCAAGGTGATGGTAGACATAAAACTCAAGTTCTGGTACAGTGAAGCCTGGAGGAGACTGCTAGTGTCCTGCCCACTCTAAGCAGAATTTTTAAAAATAGGCTATCTTTGGAGAAGAGCAGACAGCCTTCTCCCATAGAGAAAGTATTAGAAGAACACAGAATATGGCCCCTAGTGAATAACTATTGTTCAATGTGTGCCAAGTGAAATTTTATTATGTACTTTGTTTAAATACTTTCCATAAGAACTCATCTCCAATCTTATAATGGAAGTCAAAGGGAGAAATAAATTCCTACAACATTTAACTTGGAAGAGATACTAGATATTATGTAGCCACATTCTTCTTACAAACGAGGAGCCTCATCTAAGCTGTGATGTTAATAATTTAATAAACAGTAAATTAACTTGAAAAGTACCTGGCAGAACATGACACATTTAGCCACTTAATAAGTAATATTTATTAGTATTATGCTTAACATCACTATTTTTGATAAATATTATGTTAACAATAAGAATTCAATAGATGTTTATTCAGTGAGTTCTATGTGTCAGATGTTGGTCAAGGCCTGGAATATAAAAATAACTAAAACACTATCCTTATTTTGAACTTGATATGTTCACATCCTACTGATGATTAAATAAAATACGTAAAAGGCTAGATTACAACGTGGGGGGATAACTGCAACATAGCAAGTATTAAAGCATTATTTTTAAAGTTTTGTGGGAATTCAAGCCTTATTACTCACAGACCCCATGTTCTTCCCACTCAACCATTTTGTCTATTCATATAACCCAATACACACACACATGTATACATACAAACTCAGAGGCAGGTTAAAAATAATACACTCATATTCCAAATTAGAGAAACACCGAATTGAAAGTGAAATTGGTTTTAGCAGAGGGATTTTCACAGCGTGGACACTGTGAAAATCAGTATTCGAAGCTTAAAGCTTTTGTGGTTCAAAATTCAACAAAATGGCATATACCTCACAGGTTTTTCCTTTTATTTTAAGAACAATTTGGATCCCAAAGAGAAAATAACCAGATAATAGGCTATCAACCTAAACTTCATTTGGATTTTTATGTTTTACTGGGAGAATCCATGCTTATAAGGATTATTTTTGTTTAGATTAAGATCCCACCAACCTCACACATAGCAGAGTGTTAAATATATTAAACTTGAGAAGGTTTTCTGATACATGTAGTAGAGGACATTTCTTTTCTGCTCAGCATCCTTTCCTTTGGATTAATATGAAATCTCATCCATTCCATATTAATAGTTTCAGTCCATGCAAATCAGGTAAGACTGTCATGACTCAAACAAAACCTATTAAAATATCTCCAGATCATCAGAGATTTCATATCTGGTAATTAGGAGGGAGTGTAATGTTCTATTTTTCTGGACAAATGACTTTTAAAATGAAGTAGATTTGGAGCAACACTAGGCACCTTTCCATTTTGATATTCTCTTTCTGAGAATGAGGTCAGGCAAAGATGGATAATCTGAGTGATGGAAAGAAGTAAAGAGTCCTAAGGATATCATTTCAACCCTTGTATCTAGCTGTGCCTTAAAGCTCTAGCTCCTCCCACTGAAATTTCCACATATGGGAACCAAAAGAATATGTTTTCCACTTAAGCTTGTATGAGTTGAGTTTCTGTTGTTTGCAACCAAATGGTCCTGATGCCTACATGCTGGTAGTACATAACATTTATTGCTATTATTATTTCACAATTATTCAGCACCAGCAATACCTCAAACAAAGTACTGTACAATATAACAGGTTTAGCATCACAATTCCTATCATCTAGGAACTCATTTAAATTCGGTCATGACACATATATACAATGGAATATTACACAGCCATAAAAAGAAACGAAACTGGGCTTCCCTGGTGGTGCAGTGGTTGAGAGTCCACCTGCCGATGCAGGGGACACGGGTTCGTGCCCCAGTCTGGGAAGATCCCACATGCCGCGGAGCGGCTAGGCCCATGAGCCATGGCCGCTGAGCCTGCGCGTCCGGAGTCTGTGCTCCTCAATGGGAGAGGCCACAACAGTGAGAGGCCCGCGTACCACAAAAAAAAAAAAAAAAAAGAAACGAAACTGAGTCATTTGTAGTGAGGTGGATGGACCTAGAGTCTGTCATACAGAGTGAAGTAAGTCAAAAAGAGAGAAACAAATATCTTATATTAACGCATGTATGTGGAACCTAGAAAAATGGTACAGATGAACCAGTTTGCAGGGCAGAAGTTGAGACACAGATGTAGAGAACAAACATATGGACACCAAGCTGGGGGAAGCCGCGGGGGAAGCCGCGGGGGTGGTGGGGATGGTGGTGTGATGATTGGGATTGACATGTATACACTGATGTGTATAAAATTGATGACTAGGAAGAACCTGCTGTATAAAAAAATAAATAAAATTTAAAAATTAAAAAAAGAAACTAATACTAAACTTTCTTTGGGTTATTTGTATGGAAATATGTTAATATAAATGTTTCAGACATTACATGAAATTCCTAAAAATCTTATATATTCTGGTATAATGTTATAAGTCATAATTCCAGTTATTACTTTAAAATGTATATCTCAGAAATAACTAAATTTCCTTGTCAATTGCATTATTATGAACTTTCATCAAATCTTTAACCGTGGTCATTTTTAAGTCTTTTGTCATTTACAGACAGTCGTGGGTGTACTCTGATGCTTTTGCAAAAATGTTCCCATAAAAGGGTTTCATCTTCAAGGAATTCACTGACAAGTACAGGTTTCTGGTAACTGACTATACTGCTGAACTGAATGAATAAGCATTTAGAACTCTAATGGAAAACTGATGAATTCATAAAAGTGCTAAAAAAGATCAAGATGAAAAAAAAATTAATTACATGGGACTGAGTTAACTGATGAGGATGATTATAATTTTTGTGACTTTCTGTTTGAATAAAAAAAGATGTGATGTAAATTTATGTAAAAAGAACTTAATGTAAAACAATGCCACTCTTCTCACATATTTTTTCTTGTTTTGGAAAATATAGATATTTTCTGTTAAAAACGTGATTTATGCTGACACATAATAGGTTGATTATTGTTATTATAAGTGAATTAATAAATATTTTTAAGTTTAAAAAAAAGATGCAGACGTAGAGAATGGACTTGAGGACACGGGGAGGGGGGAGGGGAAGCTGGGACAGACTCAGAGAGTAACATTGACATATATACACTACCAAATGTAAAATAGATAGCTAGTGGGAAGCAGCCGCATAGCACAGGGAGATCAGCTCAGTGCTTTGTGACCACCTAGAGGGGTGGGATAGGGAGGGTGCGAGGGAGATGCAAGAAGGAGGGGATATGGGGGTATATATATACGTATAGCTGATTCACTTTGTTATAAAGCAGAAACTAACACAACATTGTAAAGCAATTATACTCCAATAAAGATGTAAAAATGATTTAAATAAATAAGGCCATGAAAATGAGAAGGATATTCACTTGTCAGGAAAGAAGGTGAGGTAAATAGAAAGACTGTGATACTACACTGATCTCTCTGATGTGCTTTTCCTTAGACATTGCCCTTACCCATTCAGAGGACAATCTGTAGTAATTTTACTAGATTAAAGCAAGTATGAGAAGGTAGAATAATAACCAACAAGAGGATAACTCAATTGCCATATACTCATAAAACTAGAATACAACACCAGTAAAATAAATGCACCACAGCTCCACACATCACATTGATGAATCTCAAACACAATGTAGAGTGACAAAGCAACTTCAGAATACTACAAAATCATAAACACTTAATGTACCACTAGAAATATATAAACAGAGTAAAACTATAATGAAAATTGAGGAAATGATCAAATTAATATTCAGAATAGTAGTTACTCTTGGTAAGAAAGGAGAGGGATGTGACTGGAGAGGGGCAGATAGAGGCTCTCAAAGGCATGGTTAACATTCTATTGCTTAATCTGGGGTGAGAGCACATAGGTGTACTGGTCCCTATTGCTGCTGTAACAAATTATTGCAAACTTAGTAGCTTAAAACATTAAAATTTATTATCTTTCAGTTTTGAAGTTTAGAAGTCTGAAATGGGTCTTACGGGGCATAAATCAAAGTGTTGGCAGAGCTGAGAGCTTTCTGGAGGATCTAGAAGAGAATACATTTTGGGGCTCTTCCAGTGTTTAGAGGCTGCTGCATTTCTTGATTTCTGGCCATACTGCTCCAACCTCTGCTTCTGTCATCACATGTCCTTCTCTGATTCTGACCTTCCTACCTCCCTATAATAAGAATCCTCGTGATTACATTGGGCCCACACAGATAATCCAGGATAATCTCCCCATCTCAAGATCTTTAACGTAATCACATCTGCAAAGTCCCTTTTTCCATGTAAGGTATAATATTCATATGCTCCAGGGATAGTACATGGACATCTTGTGTATACGGTGGGGAGGAGGGCAGGGATTATTCTTTCCAACACAATGAGTGTTTGTTTTATTTCTTATGTCTTATTCATATTTTATATATATTCATAGTGGATGCCGTAGTGTACCTCTCAAAATTCGGTTCAGGCCTAAGGCACTCATGCCTTCTGGGGAAACTGGCAGCTGACAGTGCCCTCTCTAGGAACTGCCCTTAACCAAAGAGAGGCACTTCACCCGATGTTTTCCCCTTCTCCAGAAGCAGCAGATACAGGCAGATATAGGAGTATAAAGGCCTGCCCTCCAGAGCTGCCCAACAACTCCCTCTGCCCAATCTTACTTCTTTTCCTCCCCTTACAGGCACTGATCTCAAGAACATGTCACAGTAGATTCCCTGAGCATAAATCTCCCTCTCAGTGTGTTTTCTGATCTACAATAATATCATTTTGTAAAGATAAAATATTTCATGATCATTTAAAAGAATTTAAGGACTACTTAGGGCACTAGTAGGGAGTAAATAAATTCAGAAACAAAAACAAGATGAATTGGAGTAAAAAGAAACTGGAAGCACTAAGTCCAATTTAAAATCCTATGGAAAAGGACACAGGTACCCCAATGTTCATTGCAGCACTATTTACAACAGGCAGGACATGGAAACAACCTAAATGTCCAACGATAGATGAATGGATAAAGAAAATGTGGTATATATATACAATGGAATATTACTCAGCCATAAAAAGGAACGAAACTGGGTCATTTGTAGAGATGTGGATGGACCTAGAGTCTGTCATACAGAGTAAAGTAAGGCAGAAAGAGAAAAACAAATATCGCATATTAACACATATATGTGGAATCTAGAAAAATGGTACAGATGAACCTATTTGTAGGGCAGGAATAGAGATGTAGACGGAGAGAACGGACATGTGGACACTGTGGGGGAAGGGGAGGGTGGGACAAATTGGGAGATTAGGTTTGACATAAATACACTACCGTGTGTAAAACAGATAGCTAGTGGGAACCTGCTGTATAGCACAGGGAGCTCAGCTCGGTGCTCTGTGATGACCTAGATGGGGGTGAAGGGCGGGGAGGGAAATCCAAGAGGGAGGGGATATAGGTATATGTATAGCTAATTCACTTCATTGTACAACAGAAACTAACACAACATTGTAAAGCAATTTTACTCCAATAAAAAATAAAATAAAATAAAAATAAATTTGAAAAATAAAATAAAATCCTATAGATATCTAGATACCTAGTAAATGCTTTGATTGAGGAATTAGCAGTAGATTTCAAAAGAATTAGATAAATCCAACATTTCAAAATAACTTTCAATATGAATTAGCAACTGAATGGTTAACACTTTTAATTTGGACGTTTGGATTTAGTCCCAACTCTGCTTCTTAACTTCTGTGAGCTGAGGTTTTCTTACTATGAAATGAGATAATTGGCTGCTGATCTCTAGTCTAAATAGTTCTAAAAATATTTTAATCCAATCACAAAAATAGTATTTACACCAATTAAAAGATCTGAAAAATGAGAACAGACATAAACCAAACAATTTGCCTTTGAAAAAAATGCTGAATCTTTTGTTCTGCTAGCTATTAGGTGCTCAACATGGTTCCTGTACTCTAAAAGAAAAAGTATGGAAAGTCCAACCTCTCACAGAGGGTCAGTGATAATTCAAAATCTACATTTGAAAATATTTTCCTCTCTACTGACAAAAGTCTGAATAGGTCCTGACTTTCATATTTTACACTGTGTAAATTTCAAATACAACATAACTAAAGAAGATTAACTCAGTATATCTCTTTATCTACTACTTCACTTGGAATATTAATACTGAATGTGTATATTCATGCCATGACCTGTTTTAGAATAATACCTTTCATGTCTATTATGTCATTAGGAATAGTATATAAAATATTCTATATTGTATATAACTATAATCTATCCACACAAGTGAGGATTTATATGGCTAGGGAAGATACATTATATGAAATGGTAAGCATAGACAGATGTTCCCTGCAATCACTGAGCCATTTGGTTTGGAGCAAGCCCTAGTAGCATAGATCTAAACCACCACGGGCTCACAGATTGGAGAAAAGTCCATTGTGGAGTAAACACTCATTTATCAGCAAGTGTGTGTAGTGCAGGACATGTGACAGACATTTCATCTGGAAATCTAGCCTTGGCCTAAAGCCCCAAAACAATTTTAGAACTCACTAGGTACTCTGAACTGAAAATAACACATCCAAAGCATAAGAACCAATTAAGAGACAAACCAACCAACCTACCTCTTAAGATTAGGAAAAGTACTGCTTTAGACTTGCTCTTTAGTTTCCCATGTCCAGTTTGATATTAGCCTCCTAGAACCATAAAGAAAAAATGGTTTTGAAATCATATTTGGGCCTAAATCATAACTTTGCCACATTTTGGTTTTTTGAATTTGGATGATACCTAATTATTTTAGCTTCAGCTTTCTCATTTGTAAATCTAACTTCCTCGTTGAGAAAGAAAAATGAAATAATTAATTTAAACTACTTTAGGATTCTAAAAGGCTATGCAACTGTGTTTCTGTTCTTGATGAAGTTGGTTTTGATGGTGAGGGGTTGACAGTGTTACCACCTTATTCATAATCAATAGAATCAAGACATTAGAAGAAAAAGAAAATGCCACAACAGCAGCATGAAAGAGGAGGCTGGTGGGGCAGGCTTTTTTTCCATTCAATAAATGACTAACAAAGGCAATTACATTGGAAATAATATTAATATGGGATTTGTATACTAAATCAATCCACCTTCTAGGCAGCCATCCTAGTTAACCAGTGAACCTAGCCCTTCTTCCCAGATGTGCAATTCATAAAACTTATCAATCCCATAGGAAACAGTTAACCAAGCCATGTGCCCATTCTTGTATATGTCAAACAACAACAAAAAACACAAAATCACTAAATTGATGGTCTCAAGATTATGTTTCTAATAACTGCAGAAAAATGCTAGCACAAGTTCAGCTCTTGTCAAGCCATTGGTTCAAAGGCATAACAGATTATAGAAAAGGAGAAAAGAGGCTAACTTAGAATATTATAAATGACACTGTCAGTAACCAGAATTCAAATGCTAGCTGTTCCATGAATGAACTGTTTTACTTCATATAAGCCACTTTGCTTGGCTGGGCTTCTGCAATTACAAATGCATTCTTTGGCTTATTTATTCAACAAATATTTCTTGATCACATACTAAGTACCAAGCACTGCTTTAGTTGCTAGTGATTCAATAGTGAGCAAATACAGATATAGTTCCTACCCTCATGGAGTTACTAAAACTTGTTTCACTTTGTAAATCAACTATGCCTCAATTAAAACAAAAACAAAAACCTGCTTCACTGGATTATTGTGAGAATGAAACAAGTTAATATACTTAAAATATTTTGTTGTAATGTACTACAGGTAAAATCTAAATGCCTCAGTGCTCACCACTCTTTAATTTATTTAGGTTTTGAAGCATTTAGAAAAGTATAGAGAATAACATAAACCTGTATGTATCTATCCTCCAGCTCTAGTCAATCTTGCCATTTTTGCCTCATTTTGTTTCTTTGCTTGCTTTAGCTCTCCTCTCCCTCTTTTTCCCAATCTTATTTCCCTTCCTTCTTTCCTACATGTAGCTACTATCCTGAATGTTGTGTTTAACATTTCTATGTAGTTTTTAAAAAATAGTTACTACATAAATTAGTACCTTACGGTAGCATTGTGTATTTTGGAATTCCATTTAAATTGTATTACACTGTACACATCGTTCACCAGTTTGCTTTTTTTCATTAAAAATTTTATTGGAGATTTTAAAAAATATTATCATAGTACTAGTTCATTCATTTTCAGTGCTATAGAGAAAGGACTGGCAAACTTTTTCCATAAAGGGCCAGATGGAAAATATTTTAGGCTTTTGGGGCCATATTGGCTTTGCAGCAACTACTCTGTGCTTTGACACAAAAGTAGACATACATGACACATAACAAATGAGGATGGCCATGTTCCAATAAAACTTTATCTACCAAAATAGGCAGCTGTGGATGGTAGTTTGCCAACCACAGCTGCTGAGCAGTAGTTCTCAACCTTGACAGAACATTAGTGTTACCTGGAGAGCCTTTTAAAAAAACCCATGCTAGGTACTGAGACTAGATTGGTTAAATCAAATCTCTGAAGGTGGCCCCCGGCACTACTGGCTCCCCACTCCCTTTTTCTCAAGAACTTCCAAGGTGCTATTAAAAATTTTTACAACTGATATGCTAATCTAAATTACTATAGAAATCAATATATAGATTCAAATATTAAAAATGTATTTCACCTTTGTCCTCTATACTATAGAATTATGTTAAACTGCTTGTTAGTAACATAAATTATAATGTGTATCATTCATCAAATCATCCTAGTTATTTCCAAATCATTTACTGAATTTTACAAATTGCCATTACGATCTTTTATTTTACATAGGTGTCCCTTGCTGAATGATACCCCTCTCTTAGCCATGACTTGACATAGGAAACTATATCAAACTGTTTCAATAAACTCTGCACTAAACTGAGAGTAATCAGGCAACTTTCAGTCTCAGTACATAAAGAAGTTCTCTTAATATTGCTACCAAGCACGGGCTCGCTGCCAGACATGCATAGAAGTCAATACTATTGCACCGGCCTTTGAGAAAAGAAAGAGCTTTACTGCAAGGTCGACCAGCAAGACAGGAGGCAGGGCTCAACTTTTTTGAATTATGGAGGATAGGCTGGTATGCACAACTGCTGGTGGGGCAGGTTTCCATTGGAGAGCTTTACACTTGGCCATAGATGGTAAGGTATGTAATGGTGGGTTTCAGCATCGGATCTTCCTGGACAATGGACCCCTTGTTTCTGAAAGGGTTCCAGTGTTCAGGTTCCAAGGGGAGGAGATGTAGGTTCTGAGTGTTATTTGAGGGGGGCTTTCCTTCTCTGCACATGTCCAGGTTACATGACTTGCAGTTTTGGCTCTGCTGTATCTGCAGGACAACTAAACATCCTTTTTATCAACAGAGAAGGACCAGTTTGAGCTGGTCCTGTGGTTATAATATTAATAATTTTAATTGTTAAAATATTGACCTATAATTTTTTCCAATTCTCATATTACTGTCTAAGATTTTTACATAGTTATTAACTCTATTATCTCTTACAGGATTATCATACTTAATTCGGTTAAACATAATCCTACAATCCAGAAGAAGCACAACACTGCAATGATTATGACTAACTCTGTGTCTAGGCTTCCTGGGTTCAAATACCAACTCTTCAACTTAAGTTTTGAATATCTTGTTTATGTTTTAGTATACCCATTTGTAAAATGAGAGTGATAGTGATAATTCTATGACCCAAATGTGATTCTATGACCCAAATATGTTAATATATGTTTATAGTGATGCCTGACACAGAGCAAGCAGTATATAATTTAGTTCTCATTTTTACTCTAAAAACAAATGTTGTGTGCCTGTGATGGAGGGTGTAAAAATGGTTTTAACAAAGTCATCCTATTAAATAGAACTGAAAATAAACAGGATAATAAAAAGGGCATCCTCTGGCTCCAAACCACCCATGTAGGTCTGCTTATCCTCTGTGACCTTGTGTCTGTCATGGAATGTCTCCTATGCTGGAAGAACTTGCAGCACCTGAGCAGGGACAAAGGTGGCCTCCATTACTGCTATTAACTGATTTCTGTTTCTTCATAGCTTTCTCAAAGTCCTAAGGAGATTACAGTTCCCACAAGTGACCATTCAAAGGTGAATCCAAAGGCGAGTCAGCCTGCAGCAGGTGGCCACAGCACTGGGGAGGGAGTCAGACTGGTGCTGAGCATTTGTCCCCAAGGGCTGCTCCAGTGGGACAGAAGCCCATTTTGGCCTGGAGGACATTGTATATTGGGTGCTACCACATGGGAGCCACAGCAACCTGGCTTATAAACCTGTAGGCTGGCAGGTACCTGCACATACTTCCAGTGGTACCCACGTTGACCTCCACCACCACAAGGACCAGGTGATAGGCTCAGGCAAAGAATAGGCCAGTCCTTTGGGGGTTCTCTGGGACATCCAATGGCAGTGCCTGGGAAGCAGGATTTGGCAGATGGGCAGGACCCAACTAATCAAAATAGACACCAATCACAGGGCTGGAACAAGGTCCTGGAAGCCTCTCTCTGTGCCAGGAATTAACTTTTTAGTTGTTAGATTCTATATGGATGGGAGGGAGGGTCTCTAAGTCTACTTTTATTGACTATTTTTCTTGATTATAGTCCCACTTTTCTGCTTATTTTCATGCCCATTAAAAAAATTTACAGATATTTATGTAAAACAGCAATGAAAACAAAAATGTAATTTGTATCATTTTGATTATTCCCAGAGAGTGTAAGCCCTTTCCTCAGTTAGGGTGAGGGTGATTATTCAGATTATTCCAAAAGTTATGTTGAAGAGAGTCAAGCCACACGTTTTTTTTAGCTTTAATTCACCCATAATTAGCCCAACTCCCAACACATTAACTCTATGTCTTTTTTTTTTTTTAAGTATTTGAGTTGGGAGGAGGCTGGGTACTTTCAGATAATTTTGGCTCATTTTTAGATTCAACTCTGATAAGGCCCAGAACACCAAACATTGTGAGGATGTAGAGGAGTATATTTTTTATATCTATTTTCCAGGCTTTACTCCTTATTGCTGCTTTCTTGGCAATGTTTGGGTGTAAGTGGTATGTGGAGAGGGGAGAATTGTCAAGGTGCGTAATTTATTTTCAAATTTGGAGCTTATTCCAGTTATCTATTGCTCCATCACACATTACCCCAAATTTCGCAGTTTAAACATTTGAAACAAAGACATTTGAATGGAAATAAAACAATAAAATTTGAAATAAGATCATTTTATTATGTTCAGGGATTATGTGAATCAGGCTGGAAGTAACCTGCCTCCAGGGAGCAGGAATCTTCTAGAGGTGGCTCCAATCACACACACGCTTGTGGGTTGATCCCGACTGTTGGCTGCGAACTCAGCTTGGGATGATCCAGAACATCTCCACATGATCTTTCCTCATACCACAGCAGCTTTAGACTCCTTACATTGCAGTTGGGGTTGCAAAGTCATGCATCGCGAGAGGTCCAGCTAGAAGCTATAACACCTTTTATGATTTAGCCTCAGAATTCACATATCATTATTTTCACCATTGTCACAAACTTGACCAGATTCAAGGCAGGGACCATGAACACTACCACTCCGTGGAAGGAATGTCATTGTCACATTGTAGGAAATATTCTGTAGGATGGAAGATACTGTTCAGGACATTTTTGGAAAACTCAATCTACTATAGTCTTCTTCCAAATTCCTGTGCATCCCACAAGCCCACATTACTGTCAAAATCTTGGTTGGTTTCTTCTCATCTCCATCTTTGACAAGCTAATTCTCCATCTGCCTGTATTTAGACCAGGTGCCTACTCCCAAGTGGGAAATTGCTGAGGCTTTCTGTTCATTTATGAATGCCTCATTTCTCTTTGAAAAGCAGTTCCTCAGGGTTTTCTTTCATTCTTCATTCCTCGCTGACCTCATTAAAAAATATGATTTTAACTTTGTTGAGGTTTTTCTTGTTGTTACCATTTGTCTTTCATGTACTTCTACATCTTAACTGAAAGCAGAAATCTCTCCTTACTGTTTGATTTTAATATCTTCATTTTTCATTTCTATTAGTTGTTTTAATTAACTATTCTCTTGTATTTCCTTGTTTTCTTTTTTATAACATTAACTATTTTAAACATACTTATTTTAGAGTATCTATCTGCTTGCTTTATTACATTTATTCTATAAAATGCATGGGATTTTTTTCCCCTCTGCTATCCCTGTGTCATGCCTATGTCATGGTAGTTTGTAATATGTGATCGCAGGTTCATTTTCAGTGTGGTTTTATATCCATGGGAGTCCTGTGTAACCTAGATGGAAGTTATATCCCTCCCTCAGACCAAATATGTTCTTGCTTTGCAAGAAATCTCAAGGGCATCACTGCATCAAAACCACTTTTATGTTAATTTCTTGGCCTGGCATTTCAAAACTCTGAGGTTACTGTAAATTCCAACTCCTTAAGTAGAAAGAAGACAGACCTTGTGGTTTTTTTTTCCTAACCCAGATCACATCAATATTAAAAAGCTTCCTTTATATCTCCCACCTTTCTTTGCCCTGTTTTTTGATGCTACAACTCAATTGTGCAGACTACCTTTCTCCTTTGCTGGCAGGCTCTATGCTGGGATCTTCCAATAAGGGTGCTAGAGGGACACTGCAAGGCTGGAAGAAGCAATTCACTCTTTTTCTGCTGTTCTGTTCTCCATATGGTGGCAAGCAGATGAGCAGGAAGGAATCCTGGCAGTGATTACCACAGTGGCCACAGCCCTCTACTTCAGTGGTGAATGCCCCCTAGCCTACAGAAGTGGGTTCACCGGCAGACAGCTTTCCATCTAGCTTCTCAGTTACCACCATGATAGGCAGCATGTTTCTATGGCATCCACACTGTCTTCTCAGAGGTCTGAATGTCTAGTATGTAGGGCCTTCCTCTAAATGTCTAAATTTCTTCCCTCTTTACTTTTCCTCAGTCCCGGGCTGGTGGCAGCTCCCAGCAGTAGCTACATCTGTTAGACCTTCAAGTTTCCTTCTAGCATTAATCACTACTTACCTACCTAATGATTCCTTGTGTTAAATTTTCCCTGCTCAAATCACTAGTACACAGTTTCTGAACAGGCAAGAAAGATCTGGGACAAACTCTACCCAGTGGAAGCACTTCATATTAATCACATAACTGTTCTTATTAATCCCTCTCTTTGTGAAATGTAAATGTTGAATGAGCAAAGAAGGAAGGAAATCACTCAGTGTTCATTTTACTCAGTGGTACTGACCAACTAATGAAGCACATCACACACCCAAAAGTCAGAATAAACGGGTCACTGGAGATTCAGCCAAGATTTAAGTAATTTCCCCTTCTACTTTCCCTTTTATCTTTAAGCCCATCTTTGCATCCCTTTGTTCTTGGAAAATCACTTAAACGGTCCATTTACCTATTTAGTTATGCAAATGTAAAGTAAAAGACCACTGCAGAAATAAAGTCATTTGAGAAGAGTGATTTTAAGGAGCTAAACCCCTCTGTAAGATAATGCAAAGGCTGTCTGCATTGTAGGCAGAGTTGTTTCACTTGGACTTTTTTTGGAGAAATGTTTGTTTTTTAAGTATGAACTTAAGCTGTGACATGCCTGCAAAATGTTAGGACTTATTTTTATGGAAATATGCTCTTTTCAAGCCACTGTTGAGCATTCAGAAGCTGAAACTAGGTTTAGTGCACCTAAATTTTCACTTCATAATGAAGGTAAATACGTACAAAAGAACTAGGCAATGCTGGGTTAAGTTAAACCTGGATTGGACTGTTGGTCTTTTACACAGTTAAGAATTAATAACAAGACTTTAGAAATCATGATACTGGATTATTGTGTTATGGTGAGATTGAGGGCTCCGAAGACAAACACTCCTAACTGGTAGGGGATGAGGTCTCCCTGTAAGTCGGTGGATATTCTAACTTTCAATCATCCTGGAAAGAGGCAGATCATGGGAAGATAAGGCCTGAGAGTTTGAGAACTCATTCCCACGTAGGCCACACTTGCTTAGAGCCTGATCTCAAGTAGTAATGTGGGGTATGCCTGAATGCATGCCTAAGAAGTGCAATTTTGAAAAAGCTAACTTTTTTCATGGGATGCCAAGGATTTAGCTACAAACAAAAGAATAACTTGTTGATGAAAATCTCCTTTGGTCTGTGGATAATAATAACAGCTAATACTTATATTACATTTATGGTATTACAGATAATTACAGCATAATATACAGAGTACACGATTGGAATTATATGTGTAATTATATTATTCTAAGCACTTACTTTTATATTACTAAGCATTTGATTAAATGCTTAATCATTTATACTGACAACAATCCCATAAGGTAAATTTCATTATTATCTCCATGTTGTAGTGGTCATATCTAGTATCCTGTGTAAATTTGGTAATTCAAACAATGCTCCAATGAATTAAAAGGATGCATCTACATTGATAAACTCAGTGGACGAGTGTGGCAATGAGGAGCACAGAATTCTCCCCCTAACCCCCAAAACAGCACGATGGTAGCAACCAATCTCAAAAGAACAAAAAGTGATTAATAGTCAATACAGAGGGAGTTCTGAGCGAAGAGAGATTCCAATTTGGAACCAGATAATCCAAAAGACAGTTCAAGGTATAGACTGCATCCTGATGGACTCCAGAGCATCTATAAGAAAAACTCTTGCTTTGACTTCAGGATAAACTACGAGAGAGAAAGGAACTTTGAAAGGGATGGGGAAGACAGAGAAAGGTCCTATTACCTGGAAGGTGGACACATGGGGTCTCTCTAGAAGGCTGACATTAAGTGCCCATCATTGTAAATAATCTATTTGTGTCTCTTACTGGTTACCTTAATATTCTGCCTTGGCAACTGCCATATAAATGAATTCTTTAGCTGTGATACACTTGTCAATTTTGTCTTTACTGATTTCATACCCATGCCCAAATGTAGGGTTGAGAAAGTGATACTGTATCCATTCAGTATAATTTCCTGCAGATTCATTTAAGGTGTGTGTATCAATAATATGTTCCTTTTTGTTGCTGACTAGTATTCCATAGAATGGAAATTCCATTGGAATAGAAATTCCAACTGGAATAGAAATTCCAGTTGCTTTAAACATGTAGAGTTAAATTTTAAAGACTATTTCACAAATATATTTGCTTGATTTCAGGGGCTGAAACGGGAAAAGAAAATACAGTCACTATTCAGGAAGTCATTCAGTCATTCTGCCAACATTCACTGATGGCAGACTATTGGGCCAAATATATCCCTATACACTTGATTCCGAAAAAAGACTAAGACCAAAATAAAATCAAAATTAGTGAAGTAGCAGGGCTAAGGTTGAAACCCAAGTCGGAATAGAATTCAGGAAGCAAGAAAATGAGTAGGTCAAAGAATATGTTATCATTAATAACAATTTTCTAAAATGTAAAAATATTCCTAAAAATTGGCATGTCTGGTTAGTTAGTAATTAAAACATCCTATCCACTAGACCAGGCGTTTACTAAGCCATGACTTACACCCGATTTTAAGGCCAACCACAGAAAAAAACCTAGTTTTAAAGGAGCACTTGAGGAGGGTGCCGCAAACCAAGTTGCATCAGAGTAGCTGTCTCTTCCCACCTACTACTGTTCTGGGAAGCACGCTTGGACTGGCAAGGCTGGTGTCCCTGAAAAACCTTAGCCCTCTAACATATTTCCTCTGGACCCCAACCGCTCCTCCGAAATTATTTGACGGTTCGATTCGAAACCGAACAAATAAGGCCAGTAGGGCACTGTTTATAAACTTCCCTACAATGTTGACAAGTATGGAGACTGAAACGCAAACTAGAGACGAGAGAGAAAAAATTCTTAGTGCTTCAAAACAACCACAGTCAGTTCCCTGACTCTATTTGCCACTTATGGTGTAATATAAACAAAACCTAAGCACACACCTCACAGAGAAGTGCCCCCTTCACACCTGATGACTCCTGGCCCGGGGCTCTAGGTAAGCCGCTCACAAGGCTTTGGTACAAAGTTCGAAAACTGAGCCTTGATAGTGTGACACCGGAGACGCTCGGGACCCAAAAGCGGGAAACTGCAAGGAAAAAAGATTTCCTAGTCAGGTCAATATCCAACAAAACAAACACCCACACCCACGAATTGAGATGCGTACCCAAGAGCTGGCGGAAGTGACGTAAGGCCAGTCGCCGGAGGAGGCGGGGCAGCCGAGGGAACGGCCTATTGGGGCCCGGGAAAGCCTGGGGGTGTGGCGGAGACGGTGGCCAGGCGCCGGCCTGGGCGCGCCGGGGGCGGGGCCTGGGCGCGCGACTCGCGGGGACTGGCCTCTTTCGGCGCCAGGAGGCGGTCACTGGATCTGAGTTTGGGGATCTGAGGCGAGCGAGGGGCCATGAGGACAACGAGGGAGTCTAGAGCCCGCTGCCCGGCCCTCCTCCCTCGCACAGCGGCGACTCGGCGGCCGCTGGAGTAACCGCTGCCTTTGTTCCGAGCGCCTGTCCCTCCCGTCGCCCTAGCCTCTCACTCCGCCGCGCTCCGGCCGGCCCGCCCTCGGTCCCCGAACCCCCATTCGGCTCGTGCCGCGCGGATGCGGCTGACGGGCCTGAATTTGGGCTTTGAGCTGGAGGAGGAGGAGAAGCGGCGGCACCTGGGCGGCATGCAATGGGGAACTGCTGCTGGACGCAGTGCCTCGGACTCCTCCGCAGGGAAGCTGGGCGGCTGCAGCGAGTAGGCGGAGGCGGAGGGTAAGCCCCCGGGGGGAGGGGCCCGGCGCTCGCTGGCTCCTCCTATTCGGCCCCTGGCGGGGAACCCCTTTCACTTCCCCAATGGCTTAGAGGAGGCTGGGAGCCCCGGTACCCTCACAGCTGAACAGGCGTCGAGCGGGTTGTCGTAGTGGAGGCCCTGGGAAAGAGGTAGAGAAGGGGGCGGGGTGTCGCTCTTGCCTCCTCCGAGCGAGATTCTCGCTGGGCGCGCTATCACGCGGGGAAAGAGTGACGGGAGGCATCATCTCTAGGAAGCACGGGGCACCCTCACATGAATGGTCAGTAGAACAGGATCCACGGCGACCCGAGCACTCCCTACGTTGAGCTTGGTTTATTGCTAAAGCTGGTAGTAGCTATGTGTTTGATTCTCTCTTTGGCTCTGACAGAGCAGGTGGAGAATCTCTTCCAAAAAGTTGATGTCTCTGAGAGATTTTTTAGTAGAAGTCATTTGGATGCTGGAGTGAAATAAGGTTTCAGACATTGAGCACTTCTTTGATACTTGCGAATTGCTGGGTTTCCACTGGGCATTCGGATTCTTAATGTTAATAACAAGAGGAGCAGTGTGTAGCTTTTTCATATTAATTTTTTGGAATTTCGAGGGGAATGCCATACCCTGATTGCTACCCACAAGCTCTGTAACACTAGGGAAATCACAGTCCTTCTGAAGTTCTCTTGATTAAATCTGGGATATGCCTAGGTTTTTCTACCCACACCATCCATAGAATAATAGAATTTTGTAATTATTCCATTTTTGTGTTTTTTATTTCATAAGGTAGTGAAAAACTTAAATTCCTTGGAAATTGGCTTTGTTGTTGTTGTTAAATATTTCCCAGGAATTCAAACTTAGAATTGAAAATCTGAACCACACCACTTTATGTAAGGAATAAGACATTAATTTTGCACTCTCTGGAACAGATTGCTAAGTTTTCACCATCTGTCCCATTTAACCAACATCATTAGGTAATAAGATGTTCAACATACACATACTGAAAACAAATGATTTATCATTTGGATCTTTTGGCGATGTAGATATTATATGAGTCACTCATTCGTTCATCAGGCACTGTGTGACCTCTGATGCAGAGTAGTTAGGGTTTTACACTAAGTGTCCCTTGAATGGAAAAGTAAGGACTTGAAGACTTTGTGCCTAGTTTTAGTATTTTGGTTTTCTTGACTTAAGGGTTATTACTGTTACAGGGGAACATGGCAACTCTTTTATCTTGTCAGCAAAAGTCATCTAAGTTACTTCTAATTTTTATTCGTAGATACTCATAATAGTCAAGCTGCTTAAATAGGCTTGCCTAAGGACTAGGTGCCACAGAATCTTTGGCTTTGTTAATATTTTTATTTGTTCATTTGTAGTTGTGTTGTAGAATAACTAAAAATAGGATCTTATACTCAAATTAGGTAAGCAAAAATCATTTATATTTCACTTTGGAGTACATTGTTTGGTGTCTGGGATTTTGGGGTTTTGTTCTTTCATGGTGATTTTACAAACTGAAAATGTTTTCCTTAGAGTATAGCATTAAAATTACAGGTTTTACTCCCTGAGCACATGAACTTGACAGCATAGGGAAGGGTAAGGGGAAAATCAGTGAATCATTGTGAGTGTTAATTGTCTGTAGATGTGTCATAAAAGCATAATAGCTGGATCTGTACTCTTCTGGCTGTGGGCAAAACTTGAACAAACAAGTTCTATTGTGGCAGTGAGAGTCTGTGGGTTGTGGACACTGTCATCTAAAACAATATAATAATGATATCCATCCTTTTGTTTTAATCCATAAATGTAGGTTTGAACAGTCAGTTACTTGAATCTTCTGATTAACTTATTGTTTTATATTCATTTTAGGAGCTTCTAATAAACATGCAGAGAGGAAGGTGGTTATAGTTCATTGTTGTTTACAGAATAAGGTTAAACTTTACCTCTCATGTTAGTAGTTGCTTTTTTTTAATCACCTGGTAGTTCTGATTTTCTTTCAGTTATAGGTCTAGGTACTTAACTAGTAGTTCATCTAAGGGCAAAAAAGTTGAGGAGCAATCTGAAAAACTTGATTTATATTTTGTCAACCGTAGGTGGAAGAATCCTGGGCTTTCTTAGGCTGATTTAAGCTGGGCCTCACAAGGGTACGTTATAATCCAGGGCCTGATTTCTTAGCCTTGTAGATTTCCCAGGGGTAGCTCAGAGTCAGATCACTCACTTTTCACTATCCAATTTCAAAACCAGAATTACCTATTTTTAAATTTATAACATATTAGAGAATTCTGGTATTTTATATTCTAGAATATGTAGACTAGTCAGAATATCAATATCAGTGTTAAGGTATGTCAGAAACCTTGCTACTAATAAAGTTATTTGATGGTTAAAGCAGAGGGAGTTAAATATCTTCAAGGAATAACATTTAGACATCCTAATGAGTCATCCTTTTTCACTCCAGGGAGTTTTGCCTACCACACATTCTAGAGGGCTCCATCTGCTGGTCAGCTCTCCTTTTTTTTGGGTAGTACGAGAAATCTTTTGTATAGACACTTATCGTGTTCTTAATTTTTTCTTTCTCAAACTGAAGGTCCAATTAAGTTTTGTTGTGTTGTATTTTAATTCCTATTTCTATCTTACCATATAATTGCACGTAGTGGTTCCAGTTAAGATGTACTGTAGGTTTATATGAAAGTATGCTCATGTTTTATATCTCTCTTGATATTTAACATTTGTTGGCCTTTTTGGCTGCAGCAGCAAAGTTGCCTTCAGACAATAATTTACAGTGATTTGGTGTTTTCTTTACTGGTAAAAAATGATTTTAATAATAGCTGCCAACATATGATTACTTCCTGTGTTCCAGGCACTGTTCCTAAGTATTTTACACTATCTCATTTATTCCTCACCACAATTCTGTGAGGAAGGTGAGTACTATTATATACACTGTAGGTTGAAAATTGAAGCTTAGAAAGTTTAACTTGCCTAAGATAGCAGAGCTGAGATTGCAGCCCAGGTCCCTCTGAACTGAGAGCCTTTACCCTTAACCACTAATATCTCATGGTTTTGTATTAAACATTATAAACATTTTATTAAACATAAATATTATAAACATTTAGTTGCTCTATCTCTCTGTGCATTATCTTGTACTTTGTCACTGGGAGCTCTTATGCATATATCTCCACAACTTGGCTCTTTATTCTGTGTGATAAGCTGTCTTCCTTTTCTTGAAACTATGCACTTGACCTCTGCAACATTGCTTTTATCTTTTTATTTTCCTGTTCCTGTCCTGGCTATATTTACTCTCTCTACCCATTAAATATGGAATTTTTCTCTGTCTTTTCTTTATGTAGTTCCCTTAATTTCATCCACTCCTATGGTTTCAACCACCACCACTTCCAAATCTCATGTCTTCTGAACAGACTTCTTTTCAGAGGTTCAGCACTGTATTTTCAGTTGCCTATTGAAGAGATATACTTAGATGTACCAAAGCTCCTCAAATCAACTTATCTGAAGTATCTAATATTTAATATTTGTGTCCCATTAAATATCCGAAATAGTGCATTTCCTTTTCCCCTAGATTTTTTCTTCCTCTGCTTCGTGTATTCCCTAATCAGGGATTAGGGACTCCCTTAACAGCTCTGTTCTACCGTCTCTATACTACCAACTTCATAGTCCTCACTAATCAGCTATTCAGTCTTTGCTTAATACATACTGAACCTGTTTCCTTCCTCTGTGCTTCTTCCTTAAACTTTGTCTTTCACATTGCTCTCCCTGTTGTATCTCTACACTTCATGCCATCTCCCCTTCCTGTCAGTAGAGTTAAGCTTTCTAAAAACCACACTGGATCATGCCATTCCCTTG